>NC_088405.1:96730470-96740470 GCF_034236695.1 Oncorhynchus nerka | reverse complement strand
CGTCGTTGTTGGTAATCAGGCCTACCACTGTTGTGTCGTCAGCAAACTTGATGATTGAGTTGGAGATGTGGACGAACTGGGAGTTACAGGAAGGGGGCTGAGCACACACCCCTGTGGGGCCCCGGTGTTGAGGATCAGTTTGGCGGAGGTGTTGTCGCCTACCTTCACCACCTGGGGTCCCGTCAGGAAGTTCAGGTGGAGGGTAAATTCAATTTCTATTATCTCTGACATTAACAGAATAGGGCTAAACTGTTGCAGTTAAGGCTTGTGGATCAGGCGGTCGTCTGCCTATTGTTCAGCCACTGTAGAGGTCATGATGTAGACGGGATGTGTTTTTAGGGACCACCCGCTGTAGAGGTCATGATGTAGAGGTCATGATGTAGACGGGATGTGTTTTCAGGGACCACCTGCTGTAGAGGTCATGATGTAGACGGGATGTGTTTTCAGGGACCACCTGCTGTAGAGGTCATGATGTAGACGGGATGTGTTTTTAGGGACCACCCGCTGTAGAGGTCATGATGTAGAGGTCATGATGTAGAGGTCATGATGTAGACGGGATGTGTTTTTAGGGACCACCTGCTGTAGAGGTCATGATGTAGAGGTCATGATGTAGACGGGATGTGTTTTCAGGGACCACCCGCTGTAGAGGTCATGATGTAGACGGGATGTGTTTTTAGGGACCACCCGCTGTAGAGGTCATGATGTAGACAGGATGTGTTTTTAGGGACCACCCGCTGTAGAGGTCATGATGTAGAGGTCATGATGTAGAGGTCATGATGTAGACGGGATGTGTTTTTAGGGACCACCTGCTGTAGAGGTCATGATGTAGAGGTCATGATGTAGACGGGATGTGTTTTCAGGGACCACCCGCTGTAGAGGTCATGATGTAGAGGTCATGATGTAGAGGTCATGATGTAGAGGTCATGATGTAGAGGTCATGATGTAGACGGGATGTGTTTTCAGGGACCACCTGCTGTAGAGGTCATGATGTAGAGGTCATGATGTAGACGGGATGTGTTTTTAGGGACCACCCGCTGTAGAGGTCATGATGTAGACGGGATGTGTTTTTAGGGACCACCCGCTGTAGAGGTCATGATGTAGAGGTCATGAGATTCTACTCATATCAAACGCTATTGGCGTGTCTGAGAAAAAAACATGAAGCGGAAATCACACAGAGCCTGGCACATAGATGGAGAGATAGATCGATAGATAGATAGATAGATAGATAGATAGATAGATAGATAGATAGATAGATAGATAGATAGATAGAGAGAGAGACATAGAGAGAGACATAGAGAGAGAGACATAGAGAGAGACAGAAAGAGAGAGACATAGAGAGAGACATAGAGAGAGAGAACCGGTTGTTCAGTGTTTCTCTTCCTCCCTCTCTCTTCCAGCAGCATACTTCCCCAGTGCCTGGATACAGACCACACAGACAGGACCTGATTCCCATCGTCAGGACAACGGGGCCACCCACCAGCCAATTAGGGCTCTGGAAGATCTGTCCTGCATGCTGATTGGCTGCCTGGCCTGCAGCCTGTTGTGGAATGCCCATCCTTAACCCTTTCCCTACCATCAACACATCACGCCTCTTCTCAGAAAACACACTTTCTCTGTCCCAAAGCCAAATATACTTGTCTCCCTTTCTTAAAAAATGGAGTATGCTATGTCTATATGGTATGACTCAAACCTGAGTCTCTGACTTGGTCACTCCAACACCTTACACCAAGAGGACCAAACCTCTTGACCAGGTGGTTATGTGATGTCCTCCTAGGGACGCACAGTATTATAATGAGCCTTCTACCTCTACCCACCCAAACCTTGTAGATGAGTGAATAGTCACCATTTAAAGTGGCACTCCAGTCTCCTTTAACACCAGATTTACTTAAACAAAAAGGTCTCACTAGGTGGTCCAGGTAAGTCATGACATAGCACAAGACATAACGTAAGACATAGCACTAGACATAACACTAGACATAGCACTAGACATAACACTAGACATAGCACTAGACATAGCACTAGACATAACACTAGACATAGCACTAGACATAGCACAGGACATAACGTAAGACATAGCACTAGACATAGACATAACACTAGACACAGCACTAGACACAGCACTAGACATAGCACTAGACATAGCACTAGACATAGCACAAGACATAGCACTAGACATACCACTAGACATAGCACTAGACACAGCACTAGACACAGCACTAGACATAGCACTAGACATAACACAAGACATAGCACAAGACATAGCACTAGACATAGACATATCACTAGACACAGCACTAGACATAGACATAGCACTAGACATAACACTAGACATAGACATAGCACTAGACATAACACAAGACATAGCACTAGACATAGCACTAGACATAGCACTAGACATAGCACTAGACAAAGCACTAGACATAGCACTAGACATAGCACAAGACATAGCACTAGACATAACACAAGACATAACACTAGACATAGCACAAGACATAGCACTAGACATAACACTAGACATAGCACAAGACATAGCACTAGACATAACACTAGACATAGCACTAGACACAGCACTAGACACAGCACTAGACATAGCACTAGACACAGCACTAGACACAGCACTAGACATAGCACTAGACATAGCACAAGACATAACACTAGACATAGCACTAGACATAGCACTAGACATAGCACTAGACATAGCACTAGACATAGCACAAGACATAACACTAGACATAGCACTAGACATAGCACTAGACATAGCAGTAGACATAGCACTAGACATAGCACTAGACACAGCACTAGACATAGACATAGCACTAGACACAGCACTAGACACAGCACTAGACATAGCACTAGACATAGCACTAGACATAGCACTAGACACAGCACTAGACATAGCACTAGACATAGCACTAGACATAGCACTAGACATAGCACAAGACATAGCACTAGACATAGCACTAGACATAGCACTAGACATAGCACTAGACACAGCACTAGACATAGCACTAGACATAGCACTAGACATAGCACTAGACATAGCACTAGACACAGCACTAGACATAACACTAGACATAGCACTAGACATAGCACTAGACATAGACATAGCACTAGACATAGCACTAGACATAGCACAAGACATAACACTAGACATAGCACTAGACATAGCACAAGACTTAGCACTAGACATAGCACTAGACATAGCACTAGACATAGCACTAGACATAGACATAGCACTAGACATAGCACTAGACATAACACTAGACATAGCACTAGACATAGACATAGCACTAGACATAACACTAGACATAGCACTAGACATAACACTAGACATAGCACTAGACATAGCACAGGACATAACACTAGACATAACACTAGACATAGCACTAGACATAACACTAGACATAACACTAGACATAGACATAGCACTAGACATAACACTAGACATAGCACTAGACATAGCACTAGACACAGCACTAGACACAGCACTAGACATAGCACTAGACATAGCACTAGACATAGCACAAGACTTAACACTAGACATAGCACTAGACATAGCACTAGACATAGCACAAGACATAGCACTAGACATAGCACTAGACATAGCACTAGACATAGCACTAGACATAGCACTAGACATAGACATAGCACTAGACATAGCACTAGACATAACACTAGACATAGCACTAGACATAGACATAGCACTAGACATAACACTAGACATAGCACAAGACATAGCACTAGACATAACACTAGACATAGCACTAGACATAGCACTAGACACAGCACTAGACACAGCACTAGACATAGCACTAGACACAGCACTAGACACAGCACTAGACATAGCACTAGACATAGCACAAGACATAACACTAGACATAGCACTAGACATAGCACTAGACATAGCACTAGACATAGCACTAGACATAGCACAAGACTTAACACTAGACATAGTACTAGACATAGCACTAGACATAGCACTAGACATAGCACTAGACATAGCACTAGAGACAGCACTAGACATAGCACTAGACATAGCACTAGACATAGCACTAGACATAGACATAGCACTAGACACAGCACTAGACATAGCACTAGACATAGCACTAGACATAGCACTAGACACAGCACTAGACACAGCACTAGACATAGCACTAGACATAGCACTAGACATAGCACAAGACATAGCACTAGACATAGCACTAGACATAGCACTAGACATAGCAGTAGACATAGCACTAGACATAGCACTAGACACAGCACTAGACATAGACATAGCACTAGACACAGCACTAGACACAGCACTAGACATAGCACTAGACATAGCACTAGATATAGCACTAGACACAGCACTAGACATAGCACTAGACATAGCACTAGACATAGCACTAGACATAGCACAAGACATAGCACTAGACATAGCACTAGACATAGCACTAGACATAGCACTAGACACAGCACTAGACATAGCACTAGACATAGCACTAGACATAGCACTAGACATAGCACTAGACACAGCACTAGACATAACACTAGACATAGCACTAGACATAGCACTAGACATAGACATAGCACTAGACATAGCACTAGACATAGCACTAGACATAGCACTAGACATAGCACAAGACATAACACTAGACATAGCACTAGACATAGCACAAGACTTAGCACTAGACATAGCACTAGACATAGCACTAGACATAGCACTAGACATAGACATAGCACTAGACATAGCACTAGACATAACACTAGACATAGCACTAGACATAGACATAGCACTAGACATAACACTAGACATAGCACTAGACATAACACTAGACATAGCACTAGACATAGCACAGGACATAACACTAGACATAACACTAGACATAGCACTAGACATAACACTAGACATAACACTAGACATAGACATAGCACTAGACATAACACTAGACATAGCACTAGACATAGCACTAGACACAGCACTAGACACAGCACTAGACATAGCACTAGACATAGCACTAGACATAGCACAAGACTTAACACTAGACATAGCACTAGACATAGCACTAGACATAGCACAAGACATAGCATTAGACATAGCACTAGACATAGCACTAGACATAGCACTAGACATAGACATAGCACTAGACATAGCACTAGACATAACACTAGACATAGCACTAGACATAGACATAGCACTAGACATAACACTAGACATAGCACAAGACATAGCACTAGACATAACACTAGACATAGCACTAGACATAGCACTAGACACAGCACTAGACACAGCACTAGACATAGCACTAGACACAGCACTAGACACAGCACTAGACATAGCACTAGACATAGCACAAGACATAACACTAGACATAGCACTAGACATAGCACTAGACATAGCACTAGACATAGCACTAGACATAGCACAAGACTTAACACTAGACATAGTACTAGACATAGCACTAGACATAGCACTAGACATAGCACTAGACATAGCACTAGACACAGCACTAGACATAGCACTAGACATAGCACTAGACATAGCACTAGACATAGACATAGCACTAGACACAGCACTAGACATAGCACTAGACATAGCACTAGACATAGCACTAGACATAGCACTAGACACAGCACTAGACACAGCACTAGACATAGCACTAGACATAGCACTAGACATAGCACAAGACATAGCACTAGACATAGCACTAGACATAGCACTAGACACAGCACTAGACATAGCACTAGACATAGCACTAGACATAGCACTAGACACAGCACTAGACATAGCACAAGACATAGCACTAGACATAGCACTAGACATAGCACTAGACATAGACATAGCACTAGACATAACACTAGACATAGCACTAGACATAACACTAGACATAGCACTAGACATAGCACAGGACATAACACTAGACATAACACTAGACATAGCACTAGACATAACACTAGACATAACACTAGACATAGGCATAGCACTAGACATAACACTAGACATAGCACTAGACATAGCACTAGACATAACACTAGACATAGCACTAGACATAGCACTAGACATAACACTAGACATAGCACTAGACATAACACTAGACATAACACTAGACATAGGACTAGACATAACACTAGACATAGCACTAGACATAGCACTAGACATAGCACTAGACAATAGCACTAGACATAACACTAGACATAGCACTAGACATAGACATAGCACTAGACATAGCACTAGACATAGCACTAGACATAGCACTAGACATAACACTATTGCTCCTCTATTGTTCTTCAGGCAAGGAGTGAGCATAGAGATCCTATTAAATTCCTAATTCTATGGGGGGAGGCCAATGACATCACGGGTTCCCATCAGCAGGGCCGGATTAAGAAAATGTAGGCCCCGGGGCTTTTGGTTTCCTGGCACACCATCATTTTTGCGGTAAACAAATCTCTGCACCAAGATGCCCGTTGTAAATGTACTGTCGAAGAAAAAGACAGTTTTACAATAAAGCCATAATAACATGTGCCATGTGATATAGGCTACAGATGAGCAGAGGCATTTCTAGGATATCCACACATGGGATTTGTTGTTGTTGTTGTTGTTGTTGTTGTTGTTGTTGTTTCTGTTGCTGCTGTTGTTGTTGTTGTTGTTGTTGTTGCTGTTGTTGTTGTTGTTGCTGTTGTTGTTGCTGTTGTTGTTGTTGCTGTTGTTGTTGTTGTTGTTGCTGTTGTTGTTGTTGTTGTTGTTGGGTCTGAAAAACAAAAA
The DNA here is from genome assembly GCF_034236695.1 of Oncorhynchus nerka. Lineage (NCBI taxonomy): Eukaryota > Metazoa > Chordata > Actinopteri > Salmoniformes > Salmonidae > Oncorhynchus > Oncorhynchus nerka. The sequence continues at coordinate 96,733,725 of NC_088405.1, read as the reverse complement.
GCCTTTAAAAAAATATGTAGTTTACATGACAGAAGACATTAGCTGAATCTTTTTTAATAACACACATATGACTGAAATGAGTGGCTAATCTGACTGACAAACTGAGATCATCAATCTAGTCTTGAATTCAAACACACATTAGCCCAGGCCAATGAAGCGACACACAGATTCTATAATATTTTAGGAGGCAATATACAGTATATATATCATAGGATACTAAATAAAATAGCCAGTGGCACAGTGATTCACCTAATGATGAAGTTGAAGCCATAGGCTACAACTCACGGTGATGGCCGATGCGCTCATCGTGGAAATAGGTCATCGTGGAAATAGCCTGTCTCGAGATGAGCTACTTTGAAAAACAGTGCTCCTGTTCGTAAAATAAATTGGGAGTTGTTGATGAAAATAGTTTCCATTGGTTCTACAGACAGATTAGTATTTTATTTCCATTATTTCCATTGGTTCTACAGACAGATTAGTATTTTCTTTCCAAACTGTACGTTTTTCCTGCAGCTGTATTTGAGTCTGCAAAAAACGACAGCCGCAATATAAACCAAAAAAACGAAATAGTCCGGGAGGCCATTTGATTAATTGTTCAGCAGTCTTATGGCTTGGGGGTATAAGCTGTTAAGGAGCCTTTTGGTCCAAGACTTGGCTCTCCGGTACCGCTTGCTGTGCGGTAGCAGAGAGAACAGCCTATGACTTGGGTGACTGGAGTCTTTGACAATTATTTGGGCCTTCCTCTGACACCACCTAGTATATAGGTCCTGGATGTCAGGAAGTTTGGCCCCAGTGATGTACTGGGCCGTACTCACTACCCTCTGTAGAGTCTTTCGGTCAGATGCCGAGCAGTTGCCATACCAGGCGGTGATACAACCGGTCAGGATGCTCTCGATGGTGCAGTTGTAGAACCTTTTTAGGATCTGAGGACCATGCCAAATATTTTCAGTCTCCTGAGGCAGAAAAGGTGTTGTTGTGCCCTCTTCAAGACTGTCTTGGTGTGTTTGGACCATGATAGTTTGTTGGTGATGTGGACACCAAGGAACTTGAAACTCTAGACCTGCTCCACTTCAGCCCTGTCGATGTTAATGGGGGGGCCTGTTTGGCCCTCCTTTCCCTACAGTCCACGATCAGCTCCTTTGTCTTGCTCACATTGAGGGAGAGGTTGTTGTCCTGGCACCACACTGCCAGGTTTCTGACGTCCTCCCTATAGGCTCTCATCATTGGCGGTGATCAGGCCTACCACTGTTGTGTTGTCAGCAAACGTAATGATGGAGTTGGAGTCGTGCTTGGCCACGCAGTCGTGGGCGAACAGGGAATACAGGAGGGGACTAAGCACGCACCCCTGAGGGGTCCGAGTGTTGAGGATCAGCGTGGCAGATGTGTTTTGCCTACCCTTAACACCTGGGGGTGGCCTGTCAGGAAATCCAGAATCTAGTTGCAGAGGGAGGTGATTAGTCCCAGGGTCCTTAGTTTAGTGATGAGCTTTGTGGGTACTATGGTGTTGAACACTGAGCCGTAGTCAATGAACAGCATTCTCACATAGGTGTTCCTTTTGTCCAGGTGGGAAAGGGCAGTGTGGAGTGCGATTGAGATTGCGTCATCTGTGGATCTGTTAGGGCGGTATGCGAATTGGAAAGGGTCTAGGATATCCTGGAGGATGCTGTTGTGATCCATGACCAGCCTTTCAAAGCACTTCATGGCTACTGAGGTGAGTGCTACGGGGCGGTAATCATTTAGGTAGGTTACCTTCGTTTTCTTGGGCACAGGGACTATGGTGGTCTGTTTGAAACATGTAGGTATTACAGACTCGGTCAGGGAGAGGTTGAAAACGTCAGTGAAGACGCTTGCCAGTTGGTCCGCGCATGCTTTGAGTACAGGTCCTGGTATACCGTCTGACCCCACGGCTTTGTGAATGTTGCTCACATTGGCTACGGAGAGCGTAATCACACAGTCATCTAGAACAGCTGGTGCTCTCATGCATGCTTCAGCGTTGCTTGCCTAGAAGCGACCATAATAGGCATTTAACTTGTCTGGTAGGCTCGCATCACTGGGCAGCACACTGGATTTCCTTTGTAGTCCGTAATATTTTTCAAGCCCTGCCACATCCGACGAGTGTCAGAGCCGGTGTTGCAGGATTCAATCATAATCCTGTATTGAAGCTTTGCCTGTTTGATGGTTTGTCTGAGGGCATAGAGGGATTTCCTATAAGCGTCCGGGTTAATACCCCATAATGACAAAGCAGAAACAGGTTTTTAGATTTTTTTACAAATGCATCCTGTTCACATTGATCATCCTTGAGATGTTTCTACCACTGGATTGGAGTCCACTTTTGGTAAATGTATTTGATTGGACATGATTTAGGGGGCGTGAAGGTGAACGGAAAGGCACTGGTGCGATGAACCACCCTTGCTGTCTCTGCATGACCTGTTTCCCTCTCTCCACCAGGATTCCGTTCCTAGGAGGGGTGCGTCACTTGAGTGGGTTGAGTCACTGACATGATCTTCTTGCCCAGGTTTGGCGCCCCCCCCCCCCGGGTTCGTGCCGTGGGGGGGATCTCCGTGGGCTATACTCAGCCTTGTCTGAGGGTAGTACGTTGGTGGTTGAAGATATCCTTCTAGTGGTGTTGGGGCTGTGCTTTGGTAAAGTGGGTGGGGTTATATCCTGCCTGGTTGGCCCTGTTCGGGGATATTGTCGGACAGGGCCACAGTGTCTCCCTACCCCTCCTGTCTCAGCCTCCAGTATTTTATGTGTCGGGGGGCTAGGGTCAGTCTGTTATATCTGGAGTATTTCTCCTGTCTTATCCGGTGTCCTGTGTGAATTTAACGACGCTCCCTGTAATTCTCTCCCTTTCCCTCTCAGGACCTGAGCTCTAGGATCATCCCTCAGGACTACCTGGCCTGAACTCCTTACTGTCCCCAGTCCACCTTGCCAGGCTGCTGCTCCAGTTTCAACTGTTCTGCCTGCGGCTACGGAACCCTGACATGTTCACCGGACGTGCTACCTTGTCCCGGGCCTGCTGTTTTCTACTCTCTCTCGCTACTGCACCTGCTGTCTCTAACTCTCTGGAAGCATGGCGCTTTGCCAAATGTTGTGTGTTTGATTTCCCGCTGAGGACACACATACCGTCTGCTAAATGGCGTACAATGTATTATATTATATATTTATCTAGCAGTTAGTTCAATACAAATTCAGAGCAGAGTGCTTCACATTCATTAACAATAAAAAGTGAGAAAGATACAAACATTTCTAGAC
>NC_088405.1:96722970-96725470 GCF_034236695.1 Oncorhynchus nerka | reverse complement strand
CATGCTTATAGGGAAGGGTACTCAACATGCTTATAGGGAAGGGTACTCAACATGCTTATAGGGAAGGGTACTCAACATGCTTATAGGGAAGGGTACTCAGCATGCTTATATAGGGAAGGGTACTCAACATGCTTATAGGGAAGGGTACTCAACATGCTTATAGGGAAGGGTACTCAACATGCTTATAGGAAGGGTACTCAACATGCTTATAGGGAAGGGTACTCAGCATGCTTATAGGGAAGGGAATGCTTATAGGGAACTCAACATGCTTATAGGGAAGGGTACTCAACATGCTTATAGGGAAGGGTACTCAACATGCTTATAGGGAAGGGTACTCAACATGCTTATAGGGAAGGGTACTCAGCATGCTTATAGGGAAGGGTACTCAACATGCTTATAGGGAAGGGTACTCAACATGCTTATAGGGAAGGGTACTCAACATGCTTATAGGGAAGGGTACTCAACATGCTTATAGGGAAGGGTACTCAACATGCTTATAGGGAAGGGTACTCAACATGCTTATAGGGAAGGGTACTCAACATGCTTATAGGGAAGGGTACTCAACATGCTTATAGGGAAGGGTACTCAGCATGCTTATAGGGAAGGGTACTCAACATGCTTATAGGGAAGGGTACTCAGCATGCTTATAGGGAAGGGTACTCAGCATGCTTATATAGGGAAGGGTACTCAGCATGCTTATAGGGAAGGGTACTCAACATGCTTATATAGGGAAGGGTACTCAGCATGCTTATATAGGGAAGGGTACTCAGCATGCTTATAGGGAAGGGTACTCAACATGCTTATATAGGGAAGGGTACTCAGCATGCTTATATAGGGAAGGGTACTCAACATGCTTATAGGGAAGGGTACTCAACATGCTTATAGGGAAGGGTACTCAACATGCTTATAGGGAAGGGTACTCAACATGCTTATAGGGAAGGGTACTCAACATGCTTATAGGGAAGGGTACTCAACATGCTTATATAGGGAAGGGTACTCAACATGCTTATAGGGAAGGGTACTCAGCATGCTTATAGGGAAGGGTACTCAACATGCTTATAGGGAAGGGTACTCAACATGCTTATATAGGGAAGGGTACTCAGCATGCTTATAGGGAAGGGTACTCAACATGCTTATATAGGGAAGGGTACTCAGCATGCTTATAGGGAAGGGTACTCAACATGCTTATATAGGGAAGGGTACTCAGCATGCTTATAGGGAAGGGTACTCAACATGCTTATAGGGAAGGGTACTCAACATGCTTATAGGGAAGGGTACTCAGCATGCTTATAGGGAAGGGTACTCAACATGCTTATAGGGAAGGGTACTCAGCATGCTTATATAGGGAAGGGTACTCAACATGCTTATAGGGAAGGGTACTCAACATGCTTATATAGGGAAGGGTACTCAACATGCTTATAGGGAAGGGTACTCAACATGCTTATATAGGGAAGGGTACTCAACATGCTTATAGGGAAGGGTACTCAACATGCTTATAGGGAAGGGTACTCAGCATGCTTATAGGGAAGGGTACTCAACATGCTTATAGGGAAGGGTACTCAACATGCTTATAGGGAAGGGTACTCAACATGCTTATAGGGAAGGGTACTCAACATGCTTATAGGGAAGGGTACTCAACATGCTTATAGGGAAGGGTACTCAACATGCTTATAGGGAAGGGTACTCAGCATGCTTATAGGGAAGGGTACTCAACATGCTTATATAGGGAAGGGTACTCAACATAATTATATAGGGAAGGGTACTCAGCATGCTTATAGGGAAGGGTACTCAACATGCTTATAGGGAAGGGTACTCAACATGCTTATAGGGAAGGGTACTCAACATGCTTATATAGGGAAGGGTACTCAACATGCTTATATAGGGAAGGGTACTCAGCATGCTTATAGGGAAGGGTACTCAACATGCTTATATAGGGAAGGGTACTCAACATGCGTATAGGGAAGGGTACTCAGCATGCTTATAGGGAAGGGTACTCAACATGCTTATATAGGGAAGGGTACTCAACATGCTTATATAGGGAAGGGTACTCAACATGCTTATAGGGAAGGGTACTCAACATGCTTATATAGGGAAGGGTACTCAACATGCTTATAGGGAAGGGTACTCAACATGCTTATAGGGAAGGGTACTCAGCATGCTTATAGGGAAGGGTACTCAACATGCTTATAGGGAAGGGTACTCAACATGCTTATAGGGAAGGGTACTCAACATGCTTATAGGGAAGGGTACTCAGCATGCTTATATAGGGAAGGGTACTCAACATGCTTATAGGGAAGGGTACTCAACATGCTTATAGGGAAGGGTACTCAACATGCTTATAGGGAAGGGTACTCAACATGCTTATAGGGAAGGGTACTCAGCATGCTTATAGGGAAGGGTACTCAACATGCTTATAGGGAAGGGTACTCAACATGCTTATAGGGAAGGGTACTCAACATGCTTATAGGGAAGGGTACTCAACATGCTTATAGGGAAGGGT
>NC_088405.1:96687578-96722870 GCF_034236695.1 Oncorhynchus nerka | reverse complement strand
CATGCTTATAGGAAGGAGCATTGCACCTCAACATGCTTGCTATAGGGAAGGTGCTCTGTAGCCACTTGCCAGGGAAGGAGTACTCAACATGCTTATATAGGGAAGGTACTCCCAGCCTTATTATGGGAAGAATTTACTCCCAAAGCAGCTGCTTAGGGAAGGGTACTCCAGCATGTATGGAGGGGTGCCAAATCGCAGCCACTTTATAAGGTATAACCAGCATGCCGCTAGGAAGGGTACTCGCCCCATGCCTTCGCCCACCAGGGAAGGTACTCAACACTTTAAAAGCATACTCAGGAAGGATTACTCAACAGCAACATGCTTATAAGGGAAGAGGGTACTCTCAGCATGTAAGCATAGGGAAGGTACTCAGCATATAGGAAGGGTCTCAGCAGCCATTGCTTTATCTGGAAGGGGTTCTCCCAAGCATGCTATGAGAGGAGTACTCAGAGCTGCATTATGGAAGGTGCTCTGCAGCTTTGCAAGTAAGTACTATAAACAGGAGGTCCTCAACATGAAAGCATGAGGAAGAATTACATCATAACATGTATTGCTAACAAACAAGGAAGAGTTAACTCACAGCATGCAACTATAGGGAAGGATTACGCTCATTGCCATTATATAGGGAAGAACTTACTCAAGCATGCATTATGCTTTGGGGAAGGGTGCTCAACATGCTTATAGGGAAGGTTAACATCAGAAGCATGACAAGCAATGGGAAGTCCCTCAGCATCTCTACGCCATAAGGAAGGTTATTATCAGTACCTTCACACTTTAAGAGGGAAGTTACTCAGCCATATTCTAATATAGCGCAAGGAAGGTATCAACACATGCTTGAAGGGAAGGGTACTCCAGCATGCCTCATAGGAGGAAGGTGCTCAACATGCCTTATGAGGAAGGAATTATAACACAGCTTCTGCTTATCATAGGGAAGGGTATAACACAGTGTTATGGGAAGGTACTCTTGTGCCTATAAAGGAAGGTATCAACAGTGTTTTTTTTATAGGGAAGAACACTCTTTTTGCCCTTCTATGAGGGAAGGGTACTCCCATGCCATAGGGAAGGTCCCGCCCATGCCACTTATAGGAAAGGTACTCAGCACCGCAGCCACCTGAGAGGATGCATGCCAACTGCATAGGGAGGAATTTATAACACTGCCGCCATGAGAGGGTACTCAACATGCCCATAGGGAAGGTATAGCAACATGCTTGCCAGGAGGTACTCAGCATGCCAGCATATGGAAGATTCACTCTGCCCGCTGCTTTATATGGAAGGTACTCCTTTACATAATTACCTCCATAGGGGAAGAGGAATGCACATCTCTTATATGTACTTGTCCCACTTATAAGGGAAGGTACTCCTTACGCGTATACTTTTCCTGGGAAAATTTTACTCAACTTATGCTTGCAAAGGAAGGGTATCAACATGCTTATATAGAGAATTACTCAACTTTTGTGTGCTTATATAGGAAGATTATCATGTAAGCATCTTACCACCCCATAGGGAAGGTACTCTCCAACATGCCTTATATAGGAAGGGAGTACTCTGCTTCCACTCATTAAGGAAGAGTACTCAGCATGCTTATAGGGAAGAATTTACTCAACATGCTTATATATAAAGGAAAATTACCTCTTCCATACTTCAGGGGAAAGATTATATCTTTTTCTATATATATCAAAAAAAACTATGGGAAGATACTCAACTACATTGCTTATATAAGGAGAAATTACTCATTATTAACACTACTTATAAGGGAAATTTTCTTGTACTTTGCTACTTTAGAGGAAGAGTACTCTGGCATAACACATAGGAAGAGGTGCTCGACATACTTACCAGGAAGGTACTCAAAACACTACAGCGTGCAACAATCAAACACTTGCTGGGAAGAGGTTGCTCTGGCGACAACCCACAAACAAACGCCTGGGGAGGAGGAGAAAGGTACTCTTATACTTATATCAGAAGGGTACTAACACCCAGCATAGGAAGGGTACTCAACAGCATGCTTACCTGGGGGAAGGGTGCTCCAACATGCTAAGCAGGAAGGGTACTCACGCCTGCTGCCTTTATAAGGGAAGGGTACTCAGCGCCCGCCTATGCGGAAGAGTACTCAACATGTCCAACTACTGGAAGGGTGCTTTCAGCATGCTTAACAAGGAAGGTACTAACAGCTAATGCTTATGCCATGGAAGGAATTACTCGACATGCCTATAGGAAGGGTCTCTCCAGCATGCTGAGCTATAGGGAAGGGTGCTCAGCGTGCTTACGGGGAAGGGTAGCTGCAACATGCTCACACAGCGGAAGGGTGCTCCAGCATGCATATGGGGAAGGAGTGCACTCTCCAAACATGCATTATACCCAGGGGAAGGCCCCACTCAGCAACGCACGGAAAGGGAAGGGTACTCCAACATGCTTATAGGGAAGGGTGCACAACATGCTTACTAGGACCGGTACTCAGCCTGCTTATAGGGAAGAATTTACTCAACATGCTTATAGGGAAGGGGTCACTCAGCATGCTTATATAGGGAAGGAAGGTACTCAAGCATGCCTTATAGCAAGAATTACTCAACATGTGCACAGGGAGAGATTACTCATGTTCATGCCCACTTATAGGGAAGGGGAACTCACAACATGCTTATTAAGTATAGGGAAAGAAAATGCTCAACATGCAGCATATGGGAAGGGTACTCAGCATGCTTATAAATGGAAGGGTACTCAGCACCCCGCCCTCTGGGAAGAGGGTTACTCAGCAGCTAGCTTCCACTCTGGGAAAGGGTACCTCCAGCATGCCATATGGGCACCAGGAAGTACCTCAACGTGCTTGCCGGGAAAGGGTACTCAACGATGTACCCGCGCTTGCAGGGTACTCAGGCAGCATGCGATAACGTATAGGGAAGGGTGCATCGACTATGCTGTGCCTAAAGGGAAGGGTACCTCAGCATGCCTGCCTCAGAGGAAGAAATTGCACTACAAGCACAGTAAAAACACCGGGAAGGGTACTCAACGCTAGTCCTATATCAGGAAGGGCATCTCAGCCCTTGCTTTGCCCCATATAAGGAAGTGTGTACTCAACACTGCTTATAGGAAGGTACTCAGCCACGCAAAACACTGCTGAGGAAGGGTTACTCAACATGCTTATATAGGAAGAATTAGCTCAACGACGCTTTATATAGGGAAAGGGTTTACTCAGCATGCTAATACGGAAGTTATACGCCTTATATAGGGAAGGGACTACTCGCAACGTGCCCATATGAAAGGGAAGGGTACTCAGGCACTAGCCCATAGGGAAGGGCACTCAACATTGCCCTATATGGGGAAGAATTTACTTTCCATATCATGCATATTATAGGGAAGAATTTACTCCATTTTGCATGCTTATGAGGGAGGGGATGTACTCCAGCTTATGCCCCACCAGAGGGTACTCTAAGCATGCTTATAGGAAGGGTTGCTCGCCAGCCGCTGCCTTTACCAGGGAGGGTACTCAAGCGCTGCCCAAACCTTATATAAGGAAGAAGGTACTAACAATGCATGCTTTATAAGAGGAAGGGTACTCAACATGCTTATAGGGAAGGGTACTCAGCATGTTTATAGGGAAGGGTACTCAACATGCTTATAGGGAAGGGTACTCAACATGCTTATAGGAAGGGTACTCAGCATGCTTATAGGGAAGGGTACTCAGCATGTGCTTATAGGGAAGGGTACTCAACATGCTTATAGGGAAGGGTACTCAGCATGCTTATAGGGAAGGGTACTCAGCATGCTTATAGGGGAAGGGTACTCAGCATGTTATAGGGAAGGGTACTCAACATGCTTATATAGGGAAGGGTACTCAGCATGCTTATATAGGGAAGGGTACTCAGCATGCTTATAGGGAAGGGTACTCAACATGCTTATAGGGTACTCAACATGCTTATAGGGAAGGGTACTCAACATGCTTATAGGGAAGGGTACTCAAGGGAAGGGTACCATGCTTATATAGGGAAGGGTACTCAACATGCTTATAGGGAAGGGTACTCAGCATGCTTATAGGGAAGGGTACTCAGCATGCTTATAGGGAAGGGTACTCAACATGCTTATAGGGAAGGGTACTCAGCATGCTTATAGGGATGGGTACTAAGCATGCTTATAGGGAAGGGTACTCAACATGCTTATAGGGAAGGGTACTCAACATGCTTATAGGGAAGGGTACTCAACATGCTTATAGGAAGGGTACTCAACATGCTTATAGGGAAGGGTACTCAACATGCTTATAGGGAAGGGCACTAACATGCTTATAGGAAGGGTTCTCAACATGCTTATAGAAGGGTACTCAGCATGCTTATAGGGAAGGGTACTCAACATGCTTATAGGAAGGGTACTCAACATGCTTATAGGGAAGGGTACTCAAACATGCTTATATAGGAAGGGTACTCAGCATGCTTATAGGGAAGGGTACTCAACATGCTTATATAGGAAGGGTACTCAGCATGCTTATAGGGAAGGGTACTCAACATGCTTATAGGGAAGGGTACTCAGCATGCTTATAGGGAAGGGTACTAACATGCTTATAGGGAAGGGTACTCAACATGCTTATAGGGAAGGGTACTCAGCATGCTTATAGGGAAGGGTACTCAACATGCTTATAGGAAGGGTACTCAGGCATGCTTATATAGGGAAGGGTACTCAACATGCTTATAGGGAAGGGTACTCAACATGCTTATATAGGGAAGGGTACTCAACATGCTTATAGGAAGGGTACTCAACATGCTTATATAGGGAAGGGTACTCAACATGCTTATAGGGAAGGGTACTCAAACATGCTTATAGGGAAGGGTACTCAGCATGCTTATAGGGAAGGGTACTCAACATGCTTATAGGGAAGGGTACTCAACATGCTTATAGGGAAGGGTACTAACATGCTTATAGGGAAGGGTACTCAACATGCTTATAGGGAAGGGTACTCAACATGCTTATAGGGAAGGGTACTCAACATGCTTATAGGGAAGGTACTCAGCATGCTTATAGGGAAGGGTACTCAACATGCTTATATAGGGAAGGGTACTAACATAATTATATAGGAAGGTACTCAGCATGCTTATAGGGAAGGGTACTCAACATGCTTATAGGAAGGGTACTCAACATGCTTATAGGGAAGGGTACTCAACATGCTTATATAGGGAAGGGTACTCAACATGCTTATATAGGAAGGGTACTCAGCATGCTTATAGGGAAGGGTACTCAACATGCTTATATAGGGAAGGGTAAACTCAACATGATATAGGAAGGGTACTCAACATGCTTATATAGGGAAGGGTACTCAACATGCTTATATAGGAAGGGTACTCAAACATGCTTATAGGGAAGGGTACTCAACATGCTTATAGGGAAGGGTACTCAACATGCTTATAGGGAAGGGTACTCAACATGCTTATAGGGAAGGGTACTAACATGCTTATAGGAAGGGTACTCAGCATGCTTATATAGGGAAGGTACTCAACATGCTTATAGGGAAGGGTACTCAACATGCTTATAGGGAAGGGTACTCAACATGCTTATAGGGAAGGGTACTCAACATGCTTATATAGGAAGGGTACTCAGCATGCTTATAGGGAAGGGTACTCAACATGCTTATAGGGAAGGGTACTCAACATGCTTATAGGGAAGGGTACTCAAACATGCTTATAGGGAAGGGTACCAACATGCTTATAGGGAAGGGTACTCAACATGCTTATAGGGAAGGGTACTCAACATGCTTATAGGGAAGGGCTCAACATGCTTATAGGGAAGGGTATAGCATGCTTATAGGGAAGGGTACTCAACATGCTTATAGGGAAGGGTACTCAACATGCTTTATAGGGAAGGGTACTCAACATGCTTATAGGGAAGGGTACTCAACATGCTTATAGGGAAGGGTACTCAACATGCTTATAGGAAGGGTACTCAACATGCTTATAGGGAAGGGTACTCAACATGCTTATAGGAAGGGTACTCAACATGCTTATAGGGAAGGGTACTCAGCATGCTTATAGGAAGGGTACTCAACATGCTTTATAGGGAAGGGTACTCAGCATGCTTATAGGGAAGGGTACTCAGCATGCTTATATAGGGAAGGGTACTCAGCATGCTTATAGGGAAGGGTACTCAGCATGCTTATAGGAAGGGCACTCAGCATGCTTATATAGGGAAGGGTACTCAGCATGCTTATAGGGGAAGGGTACCAACATGCTTATAGGGAAGGGTACTAACATGCTTATAGGGAAGGGTACTCAACATGCTTATAGGGAAGGGTACCAACATGCTTATAGGGAAGGGTACTCAACATGCTTATAGGGAAGGGTACTCAACATGCTTATATAGGAAGGGTACCAACATGCTTATAGGGAAGGGTACTCAACATGCTTATATAGGGAAGGGTACTCAACATGCTTATAGGGAAGGGTACTCAACATGCTTATAGGGAAGGGTACTCAACATGCTTATAGGGGAAGGGTACTCAACATGCTTATATAGGGAAGGGTACCAGCATGCTTATAGGGAAGGGTACTCAACATGCTTATAGGGGAAGGGTAGCATGGGGAAGGGCACCAACATGCTTATAGGGAAGGGTACTCAACATGCTTATATAGGGAAGGGTACTCACATGCTTATAGGAAGGGTACAACATGCTTATAGGAAGGGTACTCAACATGCTTATAGGGAAGGGTACTCAGCATGCTTATAGGGAAGGGTACTCAACATGCTTATAGGGAAGGGTACTCAACATGCTTATAGGGAAGGGCACTAAGTATGCTTATAGGGAAGGGTACTCAACATGCTTATAGGAAGGGTACTAACATGCTTATATATAAATATAGGGAAGGGTACTAAATACGCTTATAGGGAAGGGTACTCAACATGCTTATATAGGGAAGGGTACTCAACATGCTTATAGGGAAGGGTACTCAACATGCTTATAGGGAAGGGTACTCAGCATGCTTATAGGGAAGGGTAGGGCATCAACATGCTTATAGGGAAGGGTACTCAACATGCTTATAGGGAAGGGTACTCAGCATGCTTATAGGGAAGGGTACTCAACATGCTTATAGGGAAGGGTACTCAACATGCTTATAGGGAAGGGTACTCAACATGCTTATATAGGGAAGGGTACTCAACATGCTTATAGGGAAGGGCATCAGCATAATTATATAGGGAAGGGTACTCAGCATGGTTATATAGGGAAGGGTACTCAACATGCTTATAGGGAAGGGTACTCAACATGCTTATAGGGAAGGGTACTCAACATGCTTATATAGGGAAGGGTACTCAACATGCTTATATAGGGAAGGGTACTCAACAGTTTATAGGGAAGGGTATCAACATGCTTATATAGGGAAGGGTACTCTAACATGTTTATAGGGAAGGGTACTCTGCATGCTTATAGGGAAGGGTACTCAACATGCTTTATATAGGGAAGGGTACTCAACATGCTTATAGGGAAGGGTACTCAACATGCTTATAGGGAAGGGTACTAACATGCTTATATAGGAAGGGTACTCAACATGCTTATATAGGAAGGGTACTCAACATGCTTATAGGAAGGGCACTACAACATGCTTATAGGGAAGGGAATTAAAAATATGCTTATAGGAAGGGTACTCAACATGCTTATAGGGAAGGGTACCAACATGCTTATAGGGAAGGGTACTCAACATGCTTATAGGGAAGGGTACTCAACATGCTTATAGGGAAGGGTACTCAACATGCTTATAGGGAAGGGTACTCAACATGCTTATAGGGAAGGGTACTCAGCATGCTTATAGGGAAGGGTACTCAACATGCTTATAGGGAAGGGTACTCAACATGCTTAGGAAGGGTACTCAACATGCTTATAGGGAAGGGTACTCAACATGCTTATAGGGAAGGGTACTCAACATGCTTATAGGGAAGGGGCACTAAACATGCAACATGCTTATAGGAAGGGTACTCAACATGCTTATAGGGAAGGGTACTCAACATGCTTATAGGGAAGGGCACTCAACATGCATAGGGAAGGGTACTTGCTTATAGGAAGGGTACTCAACATGCTTATAGGGAAGGTACCAGCATGCTTATAGGGAAGGGTACTCAGCATGCTTATAGGGAAGGGTACTCAGCATGCTTATAGGGAAGGGTACTCAACATGCTTATATAGGGAAGGGTACTCAGCATGCTTATATATAGGGAAGGGTACTAACATGCTTATATAGGAAGGGTACAGTCAACATGCTTATAGGGAAGGGTACTCAGCATGCTTATAGGGAAGGGTACTCAACATGCTTATAGGGAAGGGTACCCAACATGCTTATAGGGAAGGGTACTCAACATGCTTATAGGAAGGGTACTCAACATGCTTATATAGGGAAGGGTACTCAACATGCTTATAGGGAAGGGTACTCAGCATGCTTATAGGGAAGGGTACTCAACATGCTTATAGGGAAGGGTACTCAACATGCTTATAGGAAGGGTACTCAGCATGCTTATAGGGAAGGGTACTCAACATGCTTATAGGGAAGGGTACTCAACATGCTTATATAGGGAAGGGTACTCAACATGCTTATAGGGAAGGGTACTCAACATGCTTATAGGGGAAGGGTACTCAGCATGCTTATAGGGAAGGGTACTCAACATGCTTATAGGGAAGGGTACCTCAACATGCTTATAGGGAAGGGTACTCAGCATGCTTATAGGGAAGGGTACTCAACATGCTTATAGGGAAGGGTACTCAACATGCTTATAGGGAAGGGTACTCAACATGCTTATATAGGGGAAGGGTACTCTAGCATGCTTATAGGGAAGGGTACTCAACATGCTTATAGGGAAGGGTACTCAGCATGCTTATAGGGAAGGGTACTCAACATGCTTATAGGGAAGGGTACTCAACATGCTTATAGGAAGGGTACTCCATGCTTATAGGGGAAGGGTACTCAGCATGCTTATAGGGAAGGGTACTCAACATGCTTATAGGGGAAGGGTACTCAGCATGCTTATATAGGGAAGGGTACTCAACATGCTTATAGGAAGGGTACTCAACATGCTTATATAGGGAAGGGTACTAACATGCTTATAGGGAAGGGTACTCAACATGCTTATATAGGGAAGGGTACTCAACATGTTTATAGGGAAGGGTACATGCTTATAGGGAAGGGTACTCAACATGCTTATAGGGAAGGGTACTCAACATGCTTATAGGGAAGGGTACTCAACATGCTTATAGGGAAGGGTACTCAACATGCTTATAGGGAAGGGTACTCAACATGCTTATAGGGAAGGGTACCAACATGCTTATAGGGGAAGTACCAACATGCTTATAGGGAAGGGTACTCAACATGCTTATAGGGAAGGGTACTTCAAGATGCTTATAGGGGAAGGGTACTCAGCATGCTTATAGGGAAGGGTACTCAACATGCTTATATAGGGAAGGTACTCAACATAATTATATAGGGAAGGGTACTCAGCATGCTTATAGGGAAGGGTACTCAACATGCTCATAGGGAAGGGTACTCAACATGCTTATATAGGAAGGGTACTCAGCATGCTTATATAGGGAAGGGTACTAACATGCTTATATAGGAAGGGTACTCAGCATGCTTATAGGGAAGGGTACTAGCATGCTTATATAGGAAGGGTATCAACATGCTTATATAGGGAAGGGTACTCAACATGCTTATATAGGAAGGGTACTCAACATGCTTATAGGGAAGGGTACTCAACATGCTTATAGGGAAGGGTACCAACATGCTTATAGGGAAGGGTACTCAACATGCTTATAGGGAAGGGTACTCAACATGCTTATAGGGAAGGGTACTCAACATGCTGATAGGGAAGGGTACTCAACATGCTTATAGGGAAGGGTACTCAGCATGCTTATAGGGAAGGGTACTCAACATGCTTATAGGGAAGGGTACTCAACATGCTTATATAGGAAGGGTACTCAACATGCTTATAGGGAAGGGTACTCAACATGCTTATATAGGGAAGGGTACTCAACATGCTTATAGGGAAGGGTACTCAACATGCTTATAGGGAAGGGTACCAACATGCTTATAGGAAGGGTACTCAACATGCTTATAGGGAAGGGTACTCAACATGCTTATAGGGAAGGGTACTAACATGCTTATAGGGAAGGGTACTCAACATGCTTAGGGGGAAGGGTACTCAACATGCTTATAGGAAGGGTACTCAACATTGCTTATAGGGAAGGGTACTCAGCATGCTTATAGGGAAGGGTACTCAACATGCTTATAGGGAAGGGTACTCAACATAATTATAGGGGAAGGCACTCCAGCATGCTATAGGGAAGGGTACTCAACATGCTTATAGGAAGGGTACTCAACATAATTAGCATGCTTATAGGGAAGGGTACTCAAACATGCTTATATAGGGAAGGGTACTCAACATGCTTATAGGGAAGGGTACTCAGCATGCTTATAGGGAAGGGTACTCAACATGCTTATATAGGGAAGGGTACTCAGCATGATAGGGAAGGGTACTTGCTTATATAGGGAAGGGTACTCAACATGCTTATAGGGAAGGGTACTCAAATATGCTTATATAGGAAGGTATCTAAGATGCTTTATAGGAAGGGTACTCAACATGCTTATAGGGAAGGGTACTCAACATGCTTATATAGGGAAGGGTACTCAACATGCTTATAGGAAGGGTACTCAACATGCTTATAGGAAGGGTACTCAACATGCTTATAGGAAGGGTACTCAACATGCTTATATAGGAAGGGTATCAAATATGCTTATAGGGAAGGGTACTCAGCATGCTTATAGGGAAGGGTATCAACATGCTTATAGGGAAGGGTACTCAACATGCTTATAGGGAAGGGTACTCAACATGCTTATAGGAAGGGTACTCAACATGCTTATAGGGAAGGGTACTCAACATGCTTATAGGGAAGGGTACTCAACATGCTTATAGGGAAGGGTACTCAACATGCTTATAGGGAAGGGTACTCAACATGCTTATAGGGAAGGGTCCTCAACATGCTTATAGGGAAGGGTACTGCTTATAGCATGCTTATAGCTAAGGGTACTCAACATGCTGAGTAGGGAAGGGTAGTCAGCATGCTTATAGGGAAGGGTACTCAGCATGCTTATAGGGAAGGGTAGTCAACATGCTTATAGGGAAGGGTACTCAGCATGCTTATAGGGAAGGGTACTCAACATGCTTATAGGGAAGGGTACTCAACATGCTTATAGGAAGGGTACTCAACATGCTTATAGGGAAGGGTACTCAAACATGCTTATAGGGAAGGGTACTCAACATGCTTATAGCTTATATAGGGAAGGGTACTCAACATGCTTATAGGGAAGGGTACTCAACATGCTTATAGGGAAGGGTACTCAACATGCTTATAGGGAAGGGTACTCAACATGCTTATAGGGAAGGGTACTCAACATGCTTATAGGAAGGGTACTCAACATGCTTATAGGGAAGGGTACTCAACATGCTTATAGGGAAGGGTACTCAACATGCTTATTACTCAACATGCTTAGGAAGGGTACTCAACATGCTTATAGGGAAGGGTACTCAACATGCTTATAGGGAAGGGTACTCAACATGCTTATAGGGAAGGGTACTCACATGCTTATAGGGAAGGGTACTCAACATGCTTATAGGGAAGGGTACTCAACATGCTTATAGGGAAGGGTACTCAACATGCTTATAGGGGAAGGGTACTCAGCATGCTTATAGGGAAGGGTACTCAACATGCTTATAGGGAAGGGTACTCAACATGCTTATAGGGAAGGGTACTCAACATGCTTATAGGGAGGGGTACTCAGCATGCTTATAGGGAAGGGTACTCAACATGCTTATATAGGGAAGGGTACTCAACATGCTTATAGGGAAGGGTACTCAACATGCTTATAGGGAAGGGTACTCAACATGCTTATATAGGGAAGGGTACTCAACATGCTTATAGGGAAGGGTACTCAGCATGCTTATAGGGAAGGGTACTCAACATGCTTATAGGAAGGGTACTCAGCATGCTTATAGGGAAGGGTACTCAACATGCTTATATAGGGAAGGGTACTCAGCATGCTTATAGGGAAGGGTACTCAGCATGCTTATAGGGAAGGGTACTCAACATGCTTATATAGGGAAGGGTACTCAACATGCTTATAGGGAAGGGTACTCAACATGCTTATAGGGAAGGGTACTCAACATGCTTGGCACTGACACAAGTAACATATGATTGGTTGAAATAAATATATAGTAAGAAGGGTTAGGGGGGGGGGTTGGACACCTAATATTTGTATCTCAAACAAACCGTTTAAAAATGCTTTCTACTTCCTCATAAAGGATGACGTTATCCTCCTGAGGAAGTGGAGCCGGCCAATCAGCGGTCTACTCCCATGAATATTTTTAATGACCGGTATACGCCCACACCATTCCAACACAGAAAAGCTGCTTTCAACATACTTAATTACAATTTTGGGGAATTAAAACGATTTCACTCATATTGTAATTAATTATAGACCATATTTCATAGAAATCTAGAAAACTAGACAGTTACTGTAAAGGTTGAGTTTAGGGGGGAAATGCAAAAATAACGGATTTAAACTGTATAACTAATCAATCCACCATAGTACCAGGTCATGTAATGATTAAAAACAAAACAAAATGGCTGAATAAGATATTTGGCTACAGAAGTGCCATTTCTTACCAATCTCTACAGTCTACAGGGGGGCAGCAAAGTTAAAGCTAATTTCCTACAATTCTACACATTTTGCAATTGATTATGACAATTGTTCATATGTTTTTTCGGGGGCATGTCCCCCCATCCACCAGCTGCAATTTCGCCTATGCTGTCATTATAACCAACTATGAGTTCCTCTCTACCACACCTCCTCCGCCCTACCGGTGGGGACCCAGATTGCGAAGCTTGACTAGATGGTTCCGGAGGGGGTGGGTGGATAGGGGACGGTAACTTCAGCACCCACCCGGTGGGAACCCAGATTACGGAGGTTGACTAGATGGTTCCGGAGGGGGTGGGTGGATAGCGGACGGTAACTTCAGCACCCTACCGGTGGGAAACAGCGACAAGGCCATTCAAGGGAAAATCTTGTGGCCAAAAGGGCACACTAATAATACGGGTTGGAACTAAGGTCTGACTGTCACCTTTCAGTTTTAACAGAGTTATTATTTTTTTTGCATGTTTTTTTGTGACATATTTAGCCCGGTGATTGTCAGGAGGAGGGTGAAGTCTCACAGCCGCCATTTTTGGAAACGGACTAGGAGGGAATAGAGAACTTTCATTATCTAACTCGTTGGGGGGGGGGGGGTTTGTTTATTTTTTTTATACCAAGAAATCTTTAGTATATATATATTTTTCCAATACCTCGAATGACCTGTTATTCTGTACACACGTTAACACAAGTTTTTATTTTATTTTTTTACGGTGGACAACACACAAAGAGTCGGTATCGTACAACCTGGAGGAAAAAAGGTCCAATCTGTCGCTTTCTCTCCGGTTCTACCTGAACCTGGACTCTGATCGGTAAGTGTCGGGTTGTAGATTCAAGCCACAATCTTTAGTAGTGTGGTGAGAAAATGTTTATCTGGTTAGCAGCTATTATTATTATTTATTAGCTATTATGGTTAGCCTATTTAGCTAATGTATCATTGATAACGATACGATAGTCAACTAGGACGCCTATAATGTGGATTTAAGCAACTTGACAAACTCGGTTCTAGTTATTCGGGTATGGCTTCCTTTGTACGCTTGTATATTCATGCTGGCTGGTTTGTGAGTCGTATTCCTCATGTTCTGTGTGTTGACATTGCGTAACATTCTGACTCGACAAGCTCTTCTCTCTTGGCCCTGACTGTGCCTGTTCGCCAGTGTTGCTTACTCAAATGGTGACAGAATGTACTTAAGAGATTTTGTTTTGCCATTATGTTTTTTTCATTTGTTAGATAATGACAAGTTGGCAACGACTCCCGTTTTCTGTCCTTCCTGCTGTACACCCATGTGGAGTGTTGGGAATGATGATGCAATATATTATTGCGTTTTATAAACAACATTGTATTTAAGCACTTAGCTTTCTATGAGTCTGAATGTACTGTACAGTAGGCTATATCACAGCCGGTGGTATTAGCTAGTTATCAACAAACTAAGAAGGCCTCGCCTGCAATGAATGATTGAATCGTCCATCACTAGACTAGTGAGAGTTTAGCTACATGGGTTGTAGCTATTTTAAATGTTTTTGTAAACAAACACATTATTAAACAATGCAAGGATAGTGGGTTTGATTCTCCATACATAAAATATACGAGCGCATGACTGTACTTCGCTTTGGATAAAAGCGTCTGCTAAATGATCTATTGAATGATTTGAAACGGCGCGTCGGGCCGTTGAACTAATTCAACCTACATCAGTAAATTAGTTGTTTAATAACTGCCCCCCCACTGGGAACGGAATAACGTGGTAATGAACTACAATGACCATAATCCATTGTGTATAACATAGTTCTTGACTTGATTTCTCAAGTGGATTAATAAGATTTCTCTCTAGAGATCCTCCTGCGCGTTGTCGTGGAGGGGGCCGACTAATTGACTGATATCGGTTCAATTACTTGATTTCCACGTAGCTTGTTCTTTTTCCCCGTGAGCAGGGCTATAAAAATATATAAAAAAAAAATCCCCGTTCCCCGCCTCAGACCTGGTCACTGTTGGCACACTGACTGTGACTGTACTATAGTCTATTGGACTCATACAGCCTCCTCTCTCTCCCAGCCAGAGCCGGACCCCCCCCACACCGTTAAAATAACATAAAATGGATCAGAAATGCAGTGTAGACATTGTTAATGTTGTACATTTGTATTTATTTAACCAGGTAGGCTAGTTGAGAACAAGTTCTCATTTACAACTGCGACCTGGCCAAGATAAAGCAAAGCAGTGTGACACAGACAACAACACAGAGTTACACATGGAGTAAACAATAAACAAGTCAATAACACAGTAGAAAAAAAGAAAGTCTATATACATTATGTGCAAAAGGCATGAGGAGGTAGGCAATAAATAGGCCATAGGAACGAATAATTACAATTTAGCAGATTAACACTGGAGTGATAAATGAGCAGATGATGATGTGCAAGTAGAGATACTGGTGTGCAAAAGAGCAGAAAAGTAAATAAAAACAGTATGGGGATGAGGTAGGTAAATTGGGTGGGCTATTTACAGATGGGCTATGTACAGCTGCAGCGATCGGTTAGCTGCTCAGATAGCAGATGTTTAAAGTTGGTGAGGGAGATAAATGTCTCAAACTTCAGTGATTTTTGCAATTCGTTCCAGTCACTGGCAGCAGAGAACCGGACGGAACGGAGGCCAAATGAGGTGTTGGCTTTGGGGATGATCAGTGAGATACACCTGCTGGAGCGCGTGCTACGGGTGGGTGTTGTTATCGTGACCAGTGAGCTGAGATAAGGTGGAGCTTTACCTAGCATAGACTTATAGATGACCTGGAGCCAGTGGGTCTGGCGACCAATATGTAGCAAGAGCCAGCCGACTAGAGCATACAGGTTGCAGTGGTGGGTGGTATAAGGTGATTTTGGTAACAAAACGGATGGCACTGTGATAGACTGCATCCAGTTTGCTGAGTAGAGTGTTGGAAGCTATTTTGTAGATGACATCGCCGAAGTCGAGGATCGGTAGGATAGTCAGTTTTACTAGGGTAAGTTTGGCGGCGTGAGTGAAAGAAGCTTTGTTGCAGAATAGAAAGCCGATTCTAGATTTGATTTTGGATTGGAGATGTGACTCTGGATATGACTCTGGAAGGAGAGTTTACAGTCTAGCCAGACACTTAGGTATTTATAAATGTCCACATATTCTAGGTCGGGACCGTCCAGGGTGATGATGCTAGCCAGGCGTGTGGGTGCAGGCAGCGAATGGTTGAAGAGCATGCATTTGGTTTTACTAGCGTTTAAGAGCAAATAAATTCATAAAAAATCCTACAATGTGATTTTCTGGAGAGAAAAAAATCTCATTTTGTCTCTCATAGTTGAAGTGTACCTATGATGAAAATTACAGGCCTCTCTCATCTTTTTAAGTGGGAGAACTTGCACAATTGGTGGCTGACTAAATACTGTTTTTGCCCCACTGTATATATAGATAGCAATATTGGGCCTATATGAATTGTAGCTACTTTTGAGGCACATGTTGTACTCTATAAACACCCATTTAACCCTGTAAAGACATATATATATATTTTTTTTTAAATCAAACTGTATATACAAAAGCCTGTCATTTTTAAAATGACATTCATTTGTGCAATATTAGGGTTCTACATTTAAATTAAATTCAGTCTTTCAGTGTTTCAGTCTTTCAGTGTTTCAGTCTTTCAGTCTTTCAGTGTTTCAGTGTTTCAGTGTTTCAGTCTTTCAATGTTTCAGTCTTTCAGTGTTTCAGTGTTTCTGCTGCAGTCCTTTATTTAGCTTCCACGCCCCAAAACAACACGAAATAATGTTTCTGTCGAGGTGATGATGCTAGAACACTCTCTTCTTGTGTCGTGTTTTTACTTTTGAGTGAATAGAAGTGGGGTCCTGAGTCCTGAGCTGCCTTGATCTGGCCACCTGGGCAAGGTGTGTCTTTTTGCGATAATTCCACCAAATGACCCCCCCCCCCCCCCCCCCACACACACACACACACACAGGAGGTCCCGTACCGGGAAGACATTCTTTCACCCAAGTAAAACATTTTTTTTTAAACCTTACAAAATAATATTCAAAGCTGAATTCTTACATTTTTGAGGAAAGAACATTTATGTCCGATCACCAGAAAGATGATATTTGTTTAATGGACCAACTGTCACTCTAGTGACAGGAGGATAAACAGCATTTGTCTGTTTTGATAAATATGAACCAATATAGTCTCTCTCTGTCTGTCTCCCCTCCCCCTCTGTCTCCCTCCCCTCTCTGTCTGTCTCCCCTCTCTGTCTCCCCCTCTCTGTCTCCCTCCCCTCTCTGTCTCCCTCCCTCTCTGTCTCCCTCCCTGTCTCCCTCCTGTCTCCTCCCCTCTCTGTCTCCCTCCCTCTCTGTCTCCCTCCCCCTCTCTGTCTCCTCCCTCTCTGTCTCCCTCCCCTCTCTGTCTCCCCTCCTCTCTGTCTCCTCCCTCTCTGTCTCCCCTCCCTCTCTGTCTCCCTCCCTCTGTCTCCCCTCTGTCTCCCTCCCTCTGTCTCCCTCCCTCTCTGTCTCCCTCCCTCTCTGTCTCCCTCCCTCTCTGTCCTCCTCTCTGTCTCCCTCCCTCTGTCTCCCTCCCTCTCTGTCTCCCTCCCCTCTCTGTCTCCCCTCCCTCTCTGTCTCCCTCCCTCTCTGTCTCCCCTCTGTCTCCCTCCCCTCTCTCCCTCCCTCCTCCTCTCTGTCTCCCCTCCCCTCTCTGTCTCCCCTCCCTCTCTGTCTCCCCTCCCCTCTCTGTCTCCCTCCCCTGTCTCCCTCCCTCTCTGTCTCCCTCTCCCTCCTCTGTCTCCCTCCCCTCTCTGTCTCCCTCTCTGTCTCCCCTCCCTCTCCCTCCCTCTCCTCCCCTCCCTCTCTCCTCTCTGTCCTCCTCCTGTCTCCCTCCCCTCTCTGTCTCCCCCTCTCTCCTCCCTCTCTGTCTCCCCTCCCTCTCTGTCTCCTCCTCCCTCTCCCTCTCTCTCCGTCTCCCCCTCAGTCTCCCCTCCCCTCCTCTCTGTCTCCCCTCCCCTCTCCCTCTCTGTCTCCCTCCCTCTCTCTGCCTCCCTCCCTCTCTGTCTCCCTCCCTCTCTGTCTCCTCCCCTCTCTGTCTCCCTCCCTCTCTGTCTCCCTCCTCTCTGTCTCCCTCCCCTCTCTGTCTCCCCTCCCTCTCTGTCTCCCCCCTCTCTGTCTCCCTCCCTCTCTGTCTCCCCTCCCCTCTCTGTCTCCCTCCCTCTCTGTCTCCCTCCTCCCCCCTCCCTCTCTGTCTCCCTCCCTCTCCGTCTCCCTCCCCTCTCCGTCTCCCCTCCTGTCTCCCTCCTCCTGTCTCCCCTCCTCTCCGTCTCCCCCCTCTCTGTCTCCCTCTCCCTCTCCTCCCTCTCTGTCTCCCTCCCCTCTCTGTCTCCCTCCCCTCCCTCTCCTCTCTGTCTCCCCCTCTCTCCCCTCCTCCTGTCTCCCTCCCTCCTCCTGTCTCCCTCCCCTCTCTGTCTCCCTCCCCTCTCCTCCTCTCCCTCCCCTCCCTCTCTGTCTCCCTCCCCTCTCTGTCTCCCTCCTCCTGTCTCCCCTCTGTCTCCTCCCTCTCCTGTCTCCCCTCCCTCTCTGTCTCCTCCCTCTCTGTCTCCCTCCCCTCTCTGTCTCCCTCCCCTCTCTCTCTCCCTCCCTCTCTGTCTCCCTCCCTCTCTGTCTCCCTCCTCCTCTCTGTCTCCCCTCCTCTCTGTCTCCCTCCCTGTCTCCCTCCCCTCTCTGTCTCCCTCCCTCTCTGTCTCCCCTCCCTCTCTGTCTCCCTCCCCTCTCTGTCCCTCCCTCTGTCCTCCCTCCCTCTCTGTCTCCCTCCCTCTGTCTCCCTCCTCTCTGTCTCCCCTCCCTCTCTGTCTCCCCTCCCTCTCTGTCTCCCTCCCTCTGTCTGTCTCCCCCCTCTGTCTCCCCTCCCCTCTGTCTCCTCCCTCTCTGTCTCCCCTCCTCTCTGTCTCCCTCCCCTCTCTGTCTCCCTCCCTCTCTCCCCTCCCTCTGTCTCCCCTCCCTCTCTCTCTGCCTCCCTCTGTCTCCCCCTCCTGTCTCTGTCTCCCTCCCTCTCTGCCTCCTCTCCCTCCCCTCTGTCTCCCCTCCCCTCTCTGTCTCCCTCCCTCTCTGTCTCCCTCCTCCCCTCTGTCTGTCTCCCCTCTCCCTCTCTGTCTCCCTCCCCCTCTCTGTCTCCCTCCCTCCTCTCCCTCCCTCTCTGTCTCCCTCCCTCTCTGTCTCCTCCCTCTCTGTCTCCCTCCCTGTCTCCCTCCTCTCTCTGTCTCCCTCCTCTCTGTCTCCTCCCTCTGTCTCCCTCTCTGTCTCCTCCTGTCTCCCTCCTCTCTGTCTCCCTCTCCCTGTCTCTGTCTCCCCTCCCTCTCTGTCTCCCTCCTCTCTGTCTCCTCTCCCCCCTGTCTCCCTCCCTCTCCCTCTCTGTCTCCCTCCCTCTCTGTCTCCCTCCCTCTCTCTGTCTGTCTCCCCCCTCTCCTCTCTGTCTCCCTCCCTCCTGTCTCCCTCCCTGTCTCCCTCCCCTCTCTGCCTCCCTCCCCTCTCTCCTCCTCTCCGCCTCCCCCCTCCCTCTCCGTCTCCCCTCCCTCTCTGTCTCCCTCCCTCTCTGTCTCCTCCTGTCTCCTCTCTGTCTCCCTCCCTCTCTGTCTCCCTCCCTCTCTGTCTCCCTCCTGTCTCCCTCCTCTCTGTCTCCCCCCCTCTCTGTCTCCCTCCCCTCTCTGTCTCCCTCCTCTCTGTCTCCCTCCCCTCTCTGTCTCCCCTCCCTCTCTGTCTCCTCCTCCTCCCTCTCCTCTGTCTCCCTCCTGTCTCTGTCTCTCCTCCCCTCTCTGTCTCCCTCCCTCTCTCTGTCTCCCTCCCCTCTCTGTCTCCCCTCCCCTCTCTCCCTCTCCCTCCCCCTCTCTGTCTCCCCTCCCTTCTCCCTCCCTCTCTGTCTCCCTCCCTCTCTGTCTCCTCCCTCTCTGTCTCCCCCCTCCCCTCTGTCTCCCTCCCCTCTGTCTCCCCTCTCCTGTCTCCCTCCCTCTCTGTCTCCCTCCCTCTCCTCCTCCTGTCTGTCTCCCTCCTCTGTCTCCCTCCTCTGTCTCCTCCTCTCTGTCTCCCTCCCCTCCTGTCTCCCTCCCTCTGTCTCCTCCTCCCTCCTCTCTGTGTCCCCTCCCTCTCTGTCTCCTCCCTCTCTGTCCCTCCTCTCTGTCTCCCCTCCTCTGTCTCCTCCCCTCTCTGTCTCCCTCCTCCCTCTGCCCCCTCCCTCCCCCTCTCTGTCTCCCTCCCTCTCTGTCTCCTCCCTCTCTGTCTCCCTCCCCTCTCTGCTCCCCTCCCTCTCCTCCCTCCCTCTCTGTCTCCCTCCCTCCCTCTGTCTCCCCCCTCTCTGTCTCCTCCCCTCTCTGTCTCCCCCCTCTCTGTCTCCCTCCCTGTCTCCCTCCTCTCTGTCTCCCTCCCTCTCTGTCTCCCTCCCTCTCTGTCTCCTCCCCTCTCTGTCTCCCCTCCCTCTCTGTCTCCCTCCCCTCCCTCCCTCTCTCTGTCTCCCCTCCTCTCTCCGTCTCCCCCCCTCCTCTGTCTCCCCCTCTCTGTCTCCCCTCCCTCTCTGTCTCCCCTCCCCTCTCCGTCTCCCTCTCCCTCTCCGTCTCCCCTGTCCCCTCTCCTGTCTCCCTCCTCTCCGTCTCCCTCCCCTCTCCGTCTCCCTCCCCTCCTGTCTCCTCCCTCTCTGTCTCCCTCCCTCTCTGTCTCCCTCCCTCTCTGTCTCCCTCCCCCTCTCTGTCTCCCTCCCCTCTCTGTCTCCCTCCCCCTCTGTCTCCCTCCTCCCCCTCTGTCTCCCCCCTCTCTGTCTCCCTCCTCCTGTCTCTGTCTCCCTCCCTCTCTGTCTCCCTCCCTCTCTGTCTCCCCTCCTCTCTGTCTCCCCCCCTCTCTGTCTCCCCTCCCTCTCTGTCTCCCTCCCTCTCTGTCTCCTCCTCTCTGTCTCCTCCCTCTCTGTCTCCTCCCTCCCTCTCTGTCTCCCCTCCCTCTCTGTCTCCTCCCTCTCCCTCCTCTCTGTCTCCTCCTCTCTGTCTCCCTCCCTCTCTGTCTCCTCCTCCCTCTCTCTGTCTCCCTCCCCCTCCCTCTGTCTCCCCTCCTCCCTCTCCTCTCTGTCTCCCTCCCTGTCTCCCCTCCCTCTCTGTCTCCCTCCCCTCTGTCTCCCTCCCCTCCTGTCTCCCCCCTCTCTCTGTCTCCCTCCCTCTCTGTCTCCCTCCCTCTCTGTCTCCCCTCCTGTCTCCCCTCTCTGTCTCCCTCCCTCTCTGTCTCCTCCTCTCTGTCTCCCCTCTCTGTCTCCCTCCCTCCCCTCCCTCCCTCCTCTCCCTCCCTCTCTGTCTCCCCTCCCCCCTCTGTCTCCCCTCCCTCTCTGTCTCCCCTCCTCTCTGTCTCCCTCCCTCTCTGTCTCCCTCCCCTCTCTGTCTCCCTCTCCCCTCCTCTGTCTCTCCCCTCTGTCTCCCCTCTGTCTCCCTCCCCTCTCTGTCTCCCCTCCCCCCTCTCTGTCTCCCTCCCCTCTCTGTCTCCCTCCCCTCTCTGTCTCCTCCTCTCTGTCTCCTCCCCTCTCTGTCTCCCTCCTCCTCTCTGTCTCCCTCCCTCTCTGTCTCCTCCTCTCTGTCTCCCTCCTCTCTGTCTGTCTCCCTCCCTCCCTCTCTGTCTCCCCTCCTCTCTGTCTCCTCTCCTCCCTCTCTGTCTGTCTCCTGTCTCCCTCTCCTGTCTGTCTCCCCTCCCTCTCTGTCTCCCTCCTCCTCTCTGCCTCCCTCCCCTCTCTGTCTCCCTCCCCTCTCTGTCTCCCTCCCTCTCTGTCTCCCCCTCTGTCCCTCCCCTCTGTCTCCCTCCCTCTCTGTCTCCCCTCCCTCTCTGTCTCCCTCCCCTCTCTGTCTCCCCTCCCTCTCTGTCTCCCCCCTCTCTGTCTCCCTCCCTCTCTGTCTCTCCCTCCCTCTCCCCTCTCTGTCTCCCTCCCCTCCCTTCTCTCCTCCCCTCTCCGTCTCCCTCCCTCCTCTCTGTCTCCCTCCTCCCCTCCTCCTGTCTCCCCTCCCTCTCCGTCTCCCTCCCTCTCTGTCTCCCTCCCTCTCTGTCTCCCTCCCTCTCTGTCTCCCTCCCCTCTCTGTCTCCCCCCTCCTGTCTCTGTCTCCCCCTCCCTCTGTCTCCCTCCCCTCTCTGTCTCCCCCTCCCTCCTCCCTCTGTCTCCCTCCCTCTCCCTCTGTCTCCCTCCTCTCCCTCCCCTCTGTCTCCCTCCCCTCTCTGTCTCCCCTCCTCTCTGTCTCCCTCCCTCTCTGTCTCCCTCCCCTCTCTGTCTCCCTCTCTCTGTCTCCCCCTCCCTCTCTGTCTCCCTCCTCTCTGTCTCCCTCCCCTCTCTGTCTCCCTCCCTCTCTGTCTCCCCTCCCTCTCTGTCTCCCCTCCCTCCCTCCTCTCTGTCTCCCTCCCTCTCTGTCTCCCCTCCCTCTCTGTCTCCCCTCCCTCTCTGTCTCCTCCCCTCTCTCTCTGTCTCCCCCTCCCTCTCTGTCTCCCTCCCTCTCTGTCTCCCTCCCCTCCTGTCTCTCCCTGTCTCCCCCTCTCTGTCTCCTCCTCTCTGTCTCCCTCCCTCTCTGTCTCCCCTCCCTCTCTGTCTCCCTCTCCCCTCTGTCTCCCTCCTCTGTCTCCCTCTCCTCTCTGTCTCCCTCCCTCCTGTCCCCTCCTCCCCTGTCTCCCTCCCCTCTCTGTCTCCCCCCTCCTCCTCTCTGTCTCCCTCCTCCCTCTCTGCCTCCCTCTCTGTCCCCTCCCCTCCCCCTCTCTCCCCTCCCTCTCTGTCTCCCCTCCCTCTCTGTCTCCTCCCTCTCTGTCTCCCCTCCCTCTCTGTCTCCCTCCCCTCTCTGTCTCCCCTCCCCTCTCTGTCTCCCTCCCCTCTCTGCCTCCCTCCCCTCTCTGCCTCCCTCCCCTCTCTGTCTCCCTCCCCTCTCTGCCTCCCTCCCCTCTCTGTCTCCCTCCTCTCTCTCTCTCCCTCCAGGTGCCCATGCTCCGGCCCCTCCACTCCAGCAGATGAGTCGTCGACTGCTCTGGCGTAGACGCAGCCGCGCTCCAACGCCCAGATAGTCCCCTGGTCCTGCCCCCCGCCCTGCCGGGAGACAGCAGACTACATTACCCAGCATGCCCTCCTCTGTGCGGGCGGGCAGCCTAAAGGACCCGGAGGTAGCCGAGCTGTTCTTCAAGGAAGACCCAGAGAAACTGTTCTCTGACCTCCGAGAGATAGGACATGGCAGCTTCGGAGCCGTCTACTTTGTATGTACACACACACACACACACACACACACACACACACACACACACACACACACACACACACACACACACACAGACACACACACACACACACACACACACACACACACACACACACACTTCTCTGCACCCTAATGACCTCGCCCTGTCAAAAGAGACACTCTGTCATCTTTATTGATACAACAGGGCAGGCTCACCTGTAATAGTCCTGTAATAGTCCACCTGTAATAGTCCTCCTGTAATAGTCCTCCTATCCCACCTGTAATAGTCCTCATGTAATAGCCCTCCTGTAATAGTCCTCCTGTAATAGTCCTCCTATCCCACCTGTAATAGTCCTCCTGTAATAGTCCTCCTGTAATTGTCCACCTGTAATAGTCCCCCTGTAATAGTCCCCCTGTAATAGTCCCCCTGTAATAGTCCTCCTGTCCCACCTGTGATTGTCCACCTGTAATTGTCCACCTGTAATAGTCCTCCTGTAATAGTCCACCTGTAATAGTCCCCCTGTAATAGTCCACCTGTAATAGTCCACCTGTAATAGTCCTCCTGTAATAGTCCCCCTGTAATAGTCCTCCTGTAATAGTCCCCCTGTAATAGTCCACCTGTAATAGCCCCCCTGTAATAGTCCCCCTGTAATAGTCCACCTGTAATAGTCCACCTGTAATAGTCCTCCTGTAATAGTCCCCCTGTAATAGTCCTCCTGTAATAGTCCTCCTATCCCACCTGTAATAGTCCTCATGTAATAGCCCTCCTGTAATAGTCCTCCTGTAATAGTCCTCCTATCCCACCTGTAATAGTCCTCCTGTAATAGTCCTCCTGTAATTGTCCACCTGTAATAGTCCCCCTGTAATAGTCCCCCTGTAATAGTCCTCCTGTAATAGTCCCCCTGTAATAGTCCACCTGTAATAGTCCTCCTGTAATAGTCCCCCTGTAATAGTCCACCTGTAATAGTCCCCCTGTAATAGTCCCCCTGTAATAGTCCCCCTGTAATAGTCCCCCTGTAATAGTCCACCTGTAATAGTCCCCCTGTAATAGTCCTCCTGTAATAGTCCTCCTGTAATAGTCCACCTGTAATAGTCCTCCTGTAATAGTCCACCTGTAATAGTCCCCCTGTAATAGTCCTCCTGTCCCACCTGTAATTGTCCACCTGTAATAGTCCTCCTGTAATAGTCCTCCTGTAATAGTCCTCCTGTAATAGTCCACCTGTAATAGTCCCCCTGTAATAGTCCACCTGTAATAGTCCTCCTGTAATAGTCCACCTGTAATAGTCCCCCTGTAATAGTCCCCCTGTAATAGTCCCCCTGTAATAGTCCACCTGTAATAGTCCTCCTGTAATAGTCCCCCTGTAATAGTCCACCTGTAATAGTCCCCCTGTAATAGTCCCCCTGTAATAGTCCACCTGTAATAGTCCCCCTGTAATAGTCCCCCTGTAATAGTCCTCCTGTCCCACCTGTAATAGTCCCCCTGTAATAGTCCCCCTGTAATAGTCCCCCTGTAATAGTCCTCCTGTAATAGTCCCCCTGTAATAGTCCCCTGTAATAGTCCACCTGTAATAGTCCTCCTGTAATAGTCCCCTGTAATAGTCCACCTGTAATAGTCCCCCTGTAATAGTCCCCTGTAATAGTCCACCTGTAATAGTCCCCCTGTAATAGTCCCCCTGTAATAGTCCACCTGTAATAGTCCACCTGTAACAGGCCTCTTGTCCCACCTGTAATTGTCCTCCTGTAATAGTCCCCCTGTAATAGTCCACCTGTAATAGTCCTCCTGTAATAGTCCCCCTGTAATAGTCCCCCTGTAATAGTCCACCTGTAATAGTCCTCCTGTAATAGTCCCCCTGTAATAGTCCACCTGTAATAGTCCCCCTGTAATAGTCCCCCTGTAATAGTCCACCTGTAATAGTCCCCCTGTAATAGTCCCCCTGTAATAGTCCACCTGTAATAGTCCACCTGTAACAGGCCTCTTGTCCCACCTGTAACAGGCCTCTTGTCCCACCTGTAACAGGTCTCTTGTCCCGCCTGTAACAGGTCTCTTGTCCCGCCTGTAACAGGTCTCTTGTCCCACCTGTAACAGGTCTCTTGTCCCGCCTGTAACAGGTCTCTTGTCCCACCTGTAACAGGTCTCTTGTCCCACCTGTAACAGGTCTCTTGTCCCACCTGTAATAGTCCTTCTGTAATAGTCCTCCTGTAATAGTCCTCCTGTAATAGTCCTGTAACAGTCCTCCTGGCCCTCCTGTAATAGTCCTGTAACAGGTCTCTTGTCCCACCTGTAACAGGTCTCTTGTCCCACCTGTAACAGGCCTCCTGGCCCTCCTGTAATAGTCCTGTAACAGGCCTCTTGTCCCGCCTGTAACAGGCCTCTTGTCCCACCTGTAACAGGTCTCTTGTCCCACCTGTAACAGGTCTCTTGTCCCACCTGTAACAGGTCTCTTGTCCCACCTGTAACAGGTCTCTTGTCCCACCTGTAACAGGCCTCCTGGCCCTCCTGTAATAGTCCTGTAACAGGCCTCTTGTCCCACCTGTAACAGGTCTCTTGTCCCACCTGTAACAGGTCTCTTGTCCCACCTGTAACAGGTCTCTTGTCCCACCTGTAACAGGCCTCCTGGCCCTCCTGTAATAGTCCTGTAACAGGCCTCTTGTCCCACCTGTAACAGGTCTCTTGTCCCACCTGTAACAGGCCTCCTGGCCCTCCTGTAATAGTCCTGTAACAGGCCTCTTGTCCCGCCTGTAACAGGCCTCTTGTCCCACCTGTAACAGGTCTCTTGTCCCACCTGTAACAGGTCTCTTGTCCCACCTGTAACAGGTCTCTTGTCCCACCTGTAACAGTCCTCTTGTCCCACCTGTAACAGGCCTCCTGACCCTCCTGTAATAGTCCTGTAACAGGCCTCTTGTCCCGCCTGTAACAGGCCTCTTGTCCCGCCTGTAACAGGTCTCTTGTCCCACCTGTAACAGGCCTCTTGTCCCGCCTGTAACAGGCCTCTTGTCCCACCTGTAACAGGCCTCTTGTCCCGCCTGTAACAGGTCTCTTGTCCCACCTGTAACAGGCCTCTTGTCCCACCTGTAACAGGTCTCTTGTCCCACCTGTAACAGTCCTCTTGTCCCACCTGTAACAGGTCTCTTGTCCCACCTGTAACAGGCCTCTTGTCCCGCCTGTAACAGGCCTCTTGTCCCGCCTGTAACAGGTCTCTTGTCCCACCTGTAACTGGTCTCTTGTCCCACCTGTAACAGGTCTCTTGTCCCGCCTGTAACAGGTCTCTTGTCCCACCTGTAACAGGTCTCTTGTCCCACCTATAACAGGTCTCTTGTCCCACCTGTAATAGTCCTTCTGTAATAGTCCTCCTGTAATAGTCCTCCTGTAATAGTCCTGTAACAGTCCTCCTGGCCCTCCTGTAATAGTCCTGTAACAGGTCTCTTGTCCCACCTGTAACAGGTCTCTTGTCCCACCTGTAACAGGCCTCCTGGCCCTCCTGTAATAGTCCTGTAACAGGCCTCTTGTCCCGCCTGTAACAGGCCTCTTGTCCCACCTGTAACAGGTCTCTTGTCCCACCTGTAACAGGTCTCTTGTCCCACCTGTAACAGGTCTCTTGTCCCACCTGTAACAGGTCTCTTGTCCCACCTGTAACAGGCCTCCTGGCCCTCCTGTAATAGTCCTGTAACAGGCCTCTTGTCCCACCTGTAACAGGTCTCTTGTCCCACCTGTAACAGGTCTCTTGTCCCACCTGTAACAGGTCTCTTGTCCCACCTGTAACAGGCCTCCTGGCCCTCCTGTAATAGTCCTGTAACAGGCCTCTTGTCCCACCTGTAACAGGTCTCTTGTCCCACCTGTAACAGGTCTCTTGTCCCACCTGTAACAGGCCTCCTGGCCCTCCTGTAATAGTCCTGTAACAGGCCTCTTGTCCCGCCTGTAACAGGCCTCTTGTCCCACCTGTAACAGGTCTCTTGTCCCACCTGTAACAGGTCTCTTGGCCCACCTGTAACAGGTCTCTTGTCCCACCTGTAACAGTCCTCTTGTCCCACCTGTAACAGGCCTCCTGACCCTCCTGTAATAGTCCTGTAACAGGCCTCTTGTCCCGCCTGTAACAGGCCTCTTGTCCCGCCTGTAACAGGTCTCTTGTCCCACCTGTAACAGGCCTCTTGTCCCGCCTGTAACAGGCCTCTTGTCCCACCTGTAACAGGCCTCTTGTCCCGCCTGTAACAGGTCTCTTGTCCCACCTGTAACAGGCCTCTTGTCCCACCTGTAACAGGTCTCTTGTCCCACCTGTAACAGTCCTCTTGTCCCACCTGTAACAGGTCTCTTGTCCCACCTGTAACAGGCCTCTTGTCCCGCCTGTAACAGGCCTCTTGTCCCGCCTGTAACAGGTCTCTTGTCCCACCTGTAACTGGTCTCTTGTCCCACCTGTAACAGGTCTCTTGTCCCACCTGTAACAGGTCTCTTGTCCCACCTGTAACAGGTCTCTTGTCCCGCCTGTAACAGGCCTCTTGTCCCACCTGTAACAGGTCTCTTGTCCCACCTGTAACAGGTCTCTTGTCCCACCTGTAACAGGCCTCCTGGCCCTCCTGTAATAGTCCTGTAACAGTCCTCCTGGTCCTCCTGTAACAGGCCTCCTGGCCCTCCTGTAACAGGCCTCCTGGCCCTCCTGTAACAGGCCTCCTGGTCCTCCTGTAACAGGCCTCCTGGCCCTCCTGGTCCTCCTGTAACAGGCCTCCTGGCCCTCCTGTAACAGGCCTCCTGGCCCTCCTGTAACAGGCCTCCTGGTCCTCCTGTAACAGGCCTCCTGGCCCTCCTGGTCCTCCTGTAACAGGCCTCCTGGTCCTCCTGGCCCTCCTGTAACAGTCCTTCTGGCCCTCCTGTAACAGGCCTCCTGGTCCTCCTGGTCCTCCTGTAACAGGCCTCCTGGCCCTCCTGTAATAGTCCTCCTGTAATAGTCCTGTAACAGGCCTCCTGGCCCTCCTGTAACAGGCCTCCTGGTCCTCCTGGCCCTCCTGTAACAGTCCTCCTGGCCCTCCTGGTCCTCCTGTAACAGGCCTCCTGGCCCTCCTGTAACAGGCCTCCTGGTCCTCCTGGTCCTCCTGTAACAGGCCTCCTGGCCCTCCTGTAACAGTCCTCCTGGTCCTCCTGTAACAGGCCTCCTTGCCCTCCTGTAACAGGCCTCCTGGCCCTCCTGTAATAGTCCTGTAACAGGTCTCCTGGCCCTCCTGTAACAGGCCTCCTGGCCCTCCTGTAACAGGCCTCCTGGCCCTCCTGTAATAGTCCTGTAACAGGCCTCCTGGCCCTCCTGTAATAGTCCTGTAACAGGCCTCCTGGCCCTCCTGTAACAGTCCTCCTGGCCCTCCTGTAATAGTCCTGTAACAGTCCTCCTGGTCCTCCTGGTCCTCCTGTAACAGGCCTCCTGGCCCTCCTGTAACAGTCCTCCTGGCCCTCCTGTAATAGTCCTGTAACAGTCCTCCTGGTCCTCCTGTTCCTCCTGTAACAGGCCTCCTGGCCCTCCTGTAAACAGTCCTCCTGGCCCTCCTGTAATAGTCCTGTAACAGTCCTCCTGGTCCTCC
This sequence comes from Oncorhynchus nerka, assembly GCF_034236695.1. Lineage (NCBI taxonomy): Eukaryota > Metazoa > Chordata > Actinopteri > Salmoniformes > Salmonidae > Oncorhynchus > Oncorhynchus nerka. The sequence continues at coordinate 96,694,417 of NC_088405.1, read as the reverse complement.
TGTAACAGGCCTCCTGGTCCTCCTGTAACAGGCCTCCTGGTCCTCCTGTAACAGGCCTCCTGGCCCTCTTGTGTTCTCTGTGTCTAAGGCGCGGTATGTACGATCTACAGAGGTGGTGGCCATCAAGAAGATGTCTTATAGTGGGAAGCAGTCCAACGAGGTGAGACAGACACGTTATGTACTATATTTATTACCTTTTATTTGATAGGGGACAACAGAAACTCGCTCTCTGCTCGCTCTCTCCTCTCTTTTCTCTCTCCTTCTCCACCTCTTTTCTCTCTCCTTCTCCCCTCTTTTCTCTCTCCTTCTCCACCTCTTTTCTCTCTCCTTCTCCCCTCTTTTCTCTGTTCTTCTCCCCTCTTTTCTCTCTCATTCTCCCCTCTTTTCTCTCTCCTTCTCCCCTCTTTTCTCTCTCCTTCTCCCCTCTTTTCTCTCTCCTTCTCCCCTCTTTTCTCTCTCCTTCTCCCCTCTTTTCTCTCCTTCTCCCTCTCTTTTCTCTCTCCTTCTCCCTCTCTTTTCTCTCTCCTCCCTCTCTTTTCTCTCTCCTTCTCCACCTCTTTTCTCTCTCCTTCTCCCCTCTTTTCTCTGTTCTTCTCCCCTCTTTTCTATGTTCTTCTCCCCTCTTTTCTCTCTCCTTCTCCACCTCTTTTCTCTCTCCTCCACCTCTTTTCTCTCTCCTTCTCCCTCTCTTTTCTCTCTCCTTCTCCCCTCTTTTCTCTCTCCTTCTCCACCTCTTTTCTCTCTCCTTCTCCCCTCTTTTTTCTCTCCTTCTCCCTCTCTTTTCTCTCTCCTTCTCCCCTCTTTTCTCTCTCCTTCTCCACCTCTTTTCTCTCTCCTTCTCCCCTCTTTTCTCTCTCCTTCTCCCCTCTTTTCTCTGTCCTTCTCCCCTCTTTTCTCTCTCCTTCTCCCCTCTTTTCTCTCTCCTTCTCCCCTCTTTTCTCTCTCCTTCTCCCCTCTTTTCTCTCTCCTTCTCCCCTCTTTTCTCTCTCCTTCTCCCCTCTTTTCTCTCTCCTTCTCCCCTCTTTTCTCTCTCCTTCTCCCTCTCTTTTCTCTCTCCTTCTCCACCTCTTTTCTCTCTCCTTCTCCCTCTCTTTTCTCTCTCCTTCTCCCTCTCTTTTCTCTCTCCTTCTCCACCTCTTTTCTCTCTCCTTCTCCCTCTCTTTTCTCTCTCCTTCTCCACCTCTTTTCTCTCCTTCTCCGCCTCGTCCGGACCCGCAGAGGACGAAGAGCCGGATGCCTCGTCCGGACCCGCAGATGACGAAGAGCCAGATGCCTCGTCCGGACCCGCAGAGGACGTAGAGCCGGATGCCTCGTCCGGACCCACAGAGGACGAAGAGCCAGATGCCTCGTCCGGACCCGCAGAGGACGAAGAGCCGGATGCCTCGTCCGGACCCGCAGAGGACGAAGAGCCGGATGCCTCGTCCGGACCCGCAGAGGACGAAGAGCCGGATGCCTCGTCCGGACTCGCAGAGGACGAAGAGCCGGATGCCTCGTCCGGACCCGCAGAGGACGAAGAGCCGGATGCCTCGTCCGGACTCGCAGAGGACGAAGAGCCGGATGCCTCGTCCGGACCCGCAGAGGACGAAGAGCCGGATGCCTCGTCCGGACCCGCAGAAGACAACTAGGAAAGCTGCCATTACCGTAAATATTACTCGCCAGCATGCAATCAATGGACAATAAACTCGACGAGGTACAATCCCGAATATCCTACCAACGGGACATCAACAACTGTAATATCCCATGTTTCATGGAATCGTGGCTGAATGACGACATGGATATTCAGCTAGCGGGAAATACGCTGCACCGGCAAATACGCTGCACCGGCAAGATAGAATAGCACACTCCAGTAAGACGAGAGGGGGGTCGGCCTGTGCATATTTGTAAACAACAGCTGGTGCAGGAAATCTAAGGAAGTCTCTAGAGTTTGTTCGCCTGAAGTAGAGTATATTGTGATAAACTGCAGGCCACACTACTTGCCTAGAGAGTTCTCAGCTATACTTATCGTGGCTGTTCATTTACCACCACAGACAGATGCAGGCACTAAGACCGCACTCAGACAGCTGTATAAGGAAATAAGCAAACAGGAAACCGCTCACCCAGAGGCGGCGCTCCTAGTGGCCGGAGACTTTAATGCAGGAAAACTTAAATCTGTTTTACCAAATCTCTATCAACATGTTAAATGCGCAACCAGAGGGAAAAAAATCTAGATCACCTTTACTCCACACACAGAGACGCATACAGAGCTCTCCCTCGCCCTCCATTTGGTAAATCCGACCACAACTCTATCCTCCTGATTCCTGCTTACAAGCAAAAATTAAAGCAGGAAGCACCAGTGACTTGGTCTATAAAAAAATGGTCTGATGAAGCAGATGCTAAACTACAAGACAGTTTTGCTATCACAGACTGGAACATGTTCCGGGATTCTTCCGATGACATTGAGCAGTACACTGGCTTTATCAATAAGTGCATTGAGGACGTCGTCTCCCACAGTGACTGTACGTACATACCCCAACCAGAAGCCATGGATTACAGGCAACATCCGCACTGAGCTAAAGGCTAGAGCTGCCACTTTCAAGGAGCGGGACTCTAACTCAGAAGCTTACAAGAAATCCTGCTATGCCCTCTGACGAACCATCAAACAGGCAAAGTGTCAATACAGGACTAAGATTGAATCGTACTACACCGGCTCCGACACTCGTTGGATGTGGCAGGGCTCGCAAACTATTACAGACTACAGAGGGAAGCACAGCATTGAGCTGCCCAGTGACACGAGCCTACCAGACGAGCTAAATCACTTCTATGCTCGCTTCGAGGCAAGCAACACTGAGGCATGCATGAGAGCATCAGCTGTTCCGGGCGGGGTGCGTGCTCAGTCCCCTCCTGTACTCCTTGTTCACCCACGACTGTATGGCCAGGCACGACTCCAACCCCATCATTAAGTTTGCTGTTGATCACCGACAACGACAAGACAGCCTATAGGGAGGAGGTCAGAAACCTGGCCGGGTGGTGCCAGAATAACAACCTATCCCTCAACATAACCAAGACTACGGAGATGATTGTGGACTACAGGAAAAGGAGTACCGAGCACGCCCCCATTCTCATCGACAGGGCTCTAGTGGAGCAGGTTGAGAGCTTCAAATTCCTTGGTGTCCACATCAACAACAAACTAGGTTGGTCCAAACACACCAAGACAATCGTGAAGAGGGCACGACAAAGCCTATTCCCCCTCAGGAAACTAAAAAGATTTGGCATGGGTCCTGAGATCCTCAAAAGGTTCTACAGCTGCACCATCGAGAGCATCCTGAACGGTTGCATCACTTCCTGGTACGGCAATTGCTCAGCCTCCAACCGCAAGGCACTTCAGAGGGTAGTGCATATGGCCCCAGTACATCACTGGGGCCAAGCTGCCTGCCATCCAGGACCTCTACATCAGCTTTTAGTTTGAATGAACCGCATTGCTGGAACAAAATTAAAAATGGATTTTCGTCTTGATGTTGTGATGCCGTTCAGGCAATTTAAGTCATTGATTTGGGGGAGGAATGTAACTGTTGTTCTGGGTGATTTGGGATGATTTATATGTGCTTGTGTTTTTGCATTTTTAAATGTATATTTGTATACTGTTTATGTTCATATTGAATTATACAATATATTATCATTGGACATTTTGTATTGAATTGTTTTTTTAATAAATGTTAAATAAAACATTTTAAATTCTGTAACTCTCTCACACAGAAATGGCAGGACATCATAAAAGAGGTGAAGTTTCTCCAGAGGATTCAACATCCCATCTGTATAGAGTACAAAGGCTGCTACCTACGAGAACACACAGCATGGGTAAGATACACACACACACACACACACACACACACACACACACACACACACACACACACACACACACACACACACACACACACACACTGGACTTTGGAGGACTACTACCTAGAACACACACAATAACACACACACACACACACTGGACTTTGGAGGACTACTACCTAGAACACACACAATAACACACACACACACACACACACACACACACACACACACACACTGGACTTTGGAGGACTACTACCTAGAACACACACAATAACACACACACACACTTTCTTAGCACCTTTCTCTTAATGTTCTGTTGTCATAATGTGTTCTGTGTTCTCTGTGTTCTGTGTTCTGTGTCCAGTTAGTGATGGAGTACTGTCTGGGTTCAGCCTCTGATGTTCTGTTATCATAATGTGTTCTGTGTTCTGTGTTCTCTCTGTGTCCAGTTAGTGATGGAGTACTGTCTGGGTTCAGCCTCTGATGTTCTGTTATCATAATGTGTTCTGTGTTCTGTGTCCAGTTAGTGATGGAGTACTGTCTGGGTTCAGCCTCTGATGTTCTGTTATCATAATGTGTTCTGTGTTCTGTGTTCTCTCTGTGTCCAGTTAGTGATGGAGTACTGTCTGGGTTCAGCCTCTGATGTTCTGTTATCATAATGTGTTCTGTGTTCTGTGTCCAGTTAGTGATGGAGTACTGTCTGGGTTCAGCCTCTGATGTTCTGTTATCATAATGTGTTCTGTGTTCTGTGTCCAGTTAGTGATGGAGTACTGTCTGGGTTCAGCCTCTGATGTTCTGTTGTCATAATGTGTTCTGTGTTCTGTGTCCAGTTAGTGATGGAGTACTGTCTGGGTTCAGCCTCTGATGTTCTGTTGTCATAATGTGTTCTGTGTTCTGTGTCCAGTTAGTGATGGAGTACTGTCTGGGTTCAGCCTCTGATGTTCTGTTGTCATAATGTGTTCTGTGTTCTGTGTTCTGTGTCCAGTTAGTGATGGAGTACTGTCTGGGTTCAGCCTCTGATGTTCTGTTGTCATAATGTGTTCTGTGTTCTGTGTTCTGTGTCCAGTTAGTGATGGAGTACTGTCTGGGTTCAGCCTCTGATGTTCTGTTATCATAATGTGTTCTGTGTTCTGTGTCCAGTTAGTGATGGAGTACTGTCTGGGTTCAGCCTCTGATGTTCTGTTATCATAATGTGTTCTGTGTTCTGTGTTCTCTCTGTGTCCAGTTAGTGATGGAGTACTGCCTGGGTTCAGCCTCTGATGTTCTGTTATCATAATGTGTTCTGTGTTCTGTGTTCTGTGTCCAGTTAGTGATGGAGTACTGTCTGGGTTCAGCCTCTGATGTTCTGTTATCATAATGTGTTCTGTGTTCTGTGTCCAGTTAGTGATGGAGTACTGTCTGGGTTCAGCCTCTGATGTTCTGTTATCATAATGTGTTCTGTGTTCTGTGTCCAGTTAGTGATGGAGTACTGTCTGGGTTCAGCCTCTGATGTTCTGTTATCATAATGTGTTCTGTGTTCTGTGTCCAGTTAGTGATGGAGTACTGTCTGGGTTCAGCCTCTGATGTTCTGTTATCATAATGTGTTCTGTGTTCTGTGTTCTCTCTGTGTCCAGTTAGTGATGGAGTACTGTCTGGGTTCAGCCTCTGATGTTCTAGAAGGTAAGACATTTTAAAAAAACAACAGCTGTTCTATTTGACATGTATTCTACTGCGTCAAGTCAACTTAGACTGTGTGTTTGGATTCCATTACGCTCAACTTGTTTAATCCTTAGCAAATGTTTTCTGAAATATTCTCTCACCGATTTAGTTCATAAAAAGCCTCTTCAGGAAATGGAGATCGCTGCCATTACCCATGGTGCTTTGCAGGGTTTGGCCTACCTTCACTCCCACAACATGATTCACAGGTGAGGGTTTACCTGACAGTTTGAAGCATGGTGATTATATCACACCTACTAACCCAGTGGTTCTCTCTCTCCTCTGTCTCTCTCTCTCTCTCCCCCTCCCTCCCACCTCTCTCTCTGTCTCTCTCTGTCTCTCCTCTCTCTCTCTCTGTCTCTCCTCTCTCTCTGTCTCTCTCTCTCAATCTGTCTCTCTGTCTCTCTCTGTCTCTCTGTCTCTCTGTCTCTCTCTCTCCCCCTCCCTCCCACCTCTCTCTCTGTCTCTCTCTCTCTCTCTCTCCCCTCCCTCCCACCTCTCTCTCTGTCTCTGTCTCTCTGTCTCTCTATCTCCCCCTCCCTCCCACCTCTCTCTCTCTCTCCCCCTCCCTCCACCTCTCTCTCTGTCTCTGTCTCCCTGTCTCTCTCTCTCTCTCTCTCCCCCTCCCACCTCTCTCCCCTCCCTCCCTCCCTCCCACCTCTCTCTCTCTCTCCCCCTCCCTCCCCCCAGAGACATCAAAGCAGGTAACATCCTACTGACGGAGCCAGGTCAGGTCAAGCTTGCTGACTTTGGCTCCGCCTCCATCGCTTCCCCAGCCAACTCCTTCGTGGGGACGCCATATTGGTGAGGGACAGCAGAGACAGACAGAAGTCACGGGGGTCTACCAGGCGGCAAGCTTTGACCACTTGACAGTTTTTAATTCTATACATTATGCAAAATGTTCAATGATTGTAATTGATCCCCCCACCTCGCCCCATTCTCTGCAGGATGGCCCCAGAGGTGATCTTGGCCATGGACGAGGGCCAGTATGACGGAAAGGTGGATGTCTGGTCCCTTGGGATCACCTGTGTCGAGCTAGGTAAAGGGTGTGGGTGGTTTTCCATCGTTTATATGTGTAACATACTGTGTGTATTAGGATTTCCGTTAACCAGTAATTGCCAGCTTTTGGCAAAAAATAAATCAATAAAAATACATATATTTTTTTTAAACGTAAAATCCGTGGCCTACATTACCGTTGGCCTTTTTCATTGAAGTAAAACGAAAGTTGGAGAAAACTGAGTAGGCTATGCCAATAGGGCCCGATTCAGACTGAGTAGGCTATGCCGATGGGGCCCGATTCAGACTGAGTAGGCTATGCCGAT
>NC_088405.1:96672578-96682578 GCF_034236695.1 Oncorhynchus nerka | reverse complement strand
GCTATATATACACACACACACCGCTATATACACACACACACCGCTATATACACACACACACACACCGCTATACACACACGCACCTCTATACACACACACACACACCTCTATACACACACACACACACCTCTATACACACACACACCTCTATACACACACACACACCGCTATACACACACACACACCTCTATACACACACACACCGCTATACACACACACACACCGCTATACACACACACACACACCTCTATACACACACACACCGCTATTCACACACACACACCTCTATACACACACACACACACACACCTCTATATACACACACCGCTATACACACACCGCTATATACACACACACACACACACCGCTATATACACACACACCGCTATACACACACACACACACACCGCTATATACACACACACCGCTATATACACACACACACACACACCGCTATATACACACACACCGCTATACACACACACACCGCTATATACACACACATCGCTACACACACACACACCGCTATACACACACACACCGCTATACACACACACCGCTATACACACACACCTCTATACACACACACACACCGCTATACACACACACACACCGCTATCCACACACACCGCTATACACACACACCTCTATACACACACACACACCGCTATACACACACACACCTCTATACACACACACACCGCTATACACACACACACACCGCTATACACACACCGCTATACACACACACCTCTATACACACACACACACCGCTATACACACACACACTGCTTATACACACACACCGCTATATACACACACACCGCTATATACACACACACACCCGCTATATACACACACACACGCTATATACACACACACACACTCTATACACACACACACCGCTATACACACACACACACACTCTATACACACACACTCTATACACACACACACACCGCTATACACACACACCGCTATACACACACACACACACCTCTATACACACACACACACACCTCTATACACACACACCTTATACACACACACACACACCGCTATATACACACACACCGATATATACACACACACACCGCTATATACACACACACACCGCTATATACACACACCGCTATATACACACACACCGCTATACACACACACACACCGCTATATACACACACACCGCTATATACACACACACCGCTATATACACACACACACCGCTATACACACACACACCGCTATACACACACACCGCTATATACACACACACACCGCTATACACACACACCGCTATACACACACACACACCGCTATATACACACACACGCTTATACATACACACTGCTATATACACACACACACCGCTATACATACACACACACACACCGCCATACACACACCGCTATACATACACCGCTATATATACACACACACCGCTATACACACACACCGCTATATACACACACCGGAGCATACACACACACCCGCTATACACACACACACCGCACCGCATACACACACCGCTATACACACACACACACCGCTATATACACACACACCGATATACACACACACACCGCTATACACACACACACCGCTATATATACACACACCGCTATACACACACACACCGCTATATATACACACACCGCTATACACACACACACCACTATACACACACACCACTATACACACACACCTCTATACACACACACACACCGCTATACACACACACACCTCTATACACACACACACCGCTATACACACACACACACACCGCTATACACACACACCGCTATACACACACACCTCTATACACACACACACACCGCTATACACACACACACCGCTATACACACACACCGCTATATACACACACACCGCTATATACACACACACACCGCTATATACACACACACACCGCTATACACACACACACACACACCTCTATACACACACACACACCGCTATACACACACACACACACCTCTATACACACACACACCGCTATTCACACACACACACCTCTATACACACACACACACACCTCTATATACACACACCGCTATACACACACACCGCTATATACACACACACACACACACCGCTATATACACACACCCGCTATATACACACACACACACACACACGTATATACACACACACCGCTATATACACACACACACACGCACCGCTATATACACACACACCGCTATACACACACACACCGCTATATACACACACACCGCTATACACACACACACCGCTATACACACACACACCGCTATACACACACACCGCTATACACACACACCTCTATACACACACACACCGCTTATACACACACACACCGCTATACACACACACCGCTATACACACACACCTCTATACACACACACACACCGCTATATACACACACACACCGCTATACATACACACACCGCTATATACACACACACCGCTATACATACACACACACACACCGCTATACACACACACACCGCTATACATACACACACCGCTATATATACACACACACCGCTATACACACACACCGCTATATATACACACACCGATATACACACACACACCGCTATACACACACACACCGCTATATATACACACACCGCTATACACACACACACACCGCTATATACACACACACCGATATACACACACACACCGCTATACACACACACCGCTATATATACACACACCGCTATACACACACACACCGCTATATATACACACACCGCTATACACACACACACCACTATACACACACACCACTATACACACACACCTCTATACACACACACACACGCTATACACACACACACCTCTATACACACACACACCGCACACACACACACACCGCTATACACACACACCGCTATACACACACACTATATACACACACACACACCGCTATACACACACACCGTTATACACACACACACGCTATATACACACACACCGCTATATACACACACCGCTATATACACACACACACCGCTATACACACACACACACACCTCTATACACACACACACACCGCTATACACACACACACACACCTCTATACACACACACACCGCTATTCACACACACACACTTATACACACACACACACACCGCTATATACACACACCGCTATACACACACACACGCTATATACACACACACACACACCGCTATACACACACACCGCTATACACATACACACACACCGCTATATACACACACACCGCTATATACACACACACACACACTATACATACACACACACCGCTATATACACACACACCGCTTATATATACACACCGCTTATACACACACACCGCTATACACACACACCGCTATACACACACACCGCTATACACACACACACTCTATACACACACACACCGCTATACACACACACACACCGCTATACACACACACCGCTATACACACACACTCTATACACACACACACCGCTATACACACACACACCTATACACACACACACCGCTATACACACACACACACACCGCTATACACACACACCGCTATACACACACACCTCTATACACACACACACACCGCTATACACACACACACCGCTATACACACACACCGCTATATACACACACACCGCTATATACACACACACACCGCTATACACACACACACACACCTCTATACACACACACACACCGCTATACACACACACACACACCTCTATACACACACACCTCTATACACACACACACACCGCTATACACACACACCGCTATACACACACACACACACACCTCTATACACACACACACACACCTCTATACACACACACCTCTATACACACACACACACACACCGCTATATACACACACACCGATATATACACACACACACCGCTATATACACACACACACCGCTATATACACACACCGCTATATACACACCGATATACACACACACATTGGCTATATACACACACACCGCTATATACACACACCGCTATATATTACACACACACCGCTATACACACACACCGCTATACACACACACACCGCTATATACACACACACGCTATATACACACACACCGCTATATACACACACACTGCTATATATACACACACCGCTATATACACACACACCGCTATACATACACACACACACACCGCTATACACACACACACCGCTATACATACACACACCGCTATATATACACACACACCGCTATACACACACACCGCTATATATACACACACTGATATACACACACACACCGCTATACACACACACACCGCTATATATACACACACCGCTATACACACACACACACCGCTATATACACACACACTGGATACACACACACACCGCTATACACACACACACCGCTATATATACACACACCGCTATACACACACACACCGCTATATATACACACACCGCTATACACACACACACCACTATACACACACACCACTATACACACACACCGCTATATATACACACACCGCTATACACACACACACCGCTATACACACACACACACCGCTATATACACACACACACCGCTATATACACACACACCGCTATATACACACACACACCGCTATATACACACACACACCCGCTATATACACACACACCACTATACACACACACACCGCTATATACACACACACACACCACTATACACACACACACCGCTATATACACACACCGCTATATACACACACACCACTATACACACACACCACTATACACACACACCACTATACACACACACACCGCTATACACACACACCGCTATATACACACACCGCTATACACACACACCGCTATATACACACACCGCTATACACACACACACACACCGCTATATACACACACACCGCTATATACACACACCGCTATATACACACACCGCTATACACCGCTATACACACACACACACCGCTATATACACACACCGCTATATACACACACCGCTATATACACACACACCGCTATATACACACACACACTATATACACACACACCGATATACACACACCATATACACACACCGCTATATATATACACCGCTATATACACACACCCGCTATATACACACACACCGCTATACACACACACACCGCTATATACACACCGCTATACACACACACACGCTATACACACACACACTGCTATATACACACACCGCTATATACACACACACCACTATACACACACACCACTATACACACACACACTATACACACACACACCGCTATACACACACACATATACACCACCGCTATATACACACACACCGCTATATACACACACCGCTATACACACACACACACCGCTATATACACACACCGCTATACACACCGCTATATACACACCGCTATATACACACACCGCTATACACACACACACACACACACGCTATATACACACACACCGCTATATACACACACACACGCTATATACACACACACCGCTATATACACACACACACACCGCTATACACATTACCGCTATATATACACACACCGCTATATATACACACACCGCTATATATACACACACGCTTATATATACACACACATATACTTGAGATATATACACACACCGCTATATACACACACACCGCTATACACACACACCGCTATATATACACACACTATATACACACACACCGCTATATACACACACACTGCTATATACACACACCGCTATACACACACACCGCTATACACACACACACCGCTATACACACACCGCTATATACACACCGCTATATACACACACACCACTATACACACACACACCGCTATACACGCTATATACACACACACCGCTATATATACACACACCACTATACACACACACACCGCTATATACATACACACCGCTATACACACACCCGCTATATACACACACATATACACACACACGCTATACACACACACCGCTATACACACACACCGCTATATATACACACACACCGCTATATATACACACACACCGCTATATACACACACACACCGCTATATATACACACACCTCTATACACACACACACCGCTATACACACACACACCGCTATACACACACACCGCTATACACACACACACCGCTATACACACACACCGCTATATACACACACACCGCTATATACACACACACCGCTATATACACACACCGCTATATATACACACCGCTATATACACCGCTATATACACACACCCGCTATATACACACACCGCTATATACACACACACCGCTATATACACACACACCGCTATATACACACACACCGCTATATACACACACCGCTATATATACACACACACCGCTATATACACACACCGCTATATACACACACCGCTATATACACACACACCGCTATATACACACACACCGCTATATACACACACACCGCTATATACACACACACCGCTATATACACACACACCGCTATATACACACACACCGCTATATACACACACACCGCTATATACATACACACCGCTATATACACACACACCGCTATATACACACACACCCGCACACTGCTATATACACACACACCGCTATATACACACATACACACACACCGCTATATACACACACACCGCTATATATACACACACCGCTATATACACACACCGCTATACACACACACCGCTATATACACACACACCGCTATATACACACACACCGCTATATACACACACACCGCTATATACATACACACACCGCTATACACACACACACCGCTATATACACACACACCGCTATATATACACACACCGCTATATACACACACACCGCTATATACACACACACCGCTATATACACACACACCGCTATATACACACATACACACACGCTATACACACACACACCGTATATACACACACACCGCTATATACACACACACGCTATATACACACACACACACCGCTATATACACACACCGCTATATATACACACACCGCTATATACACACACACCGCTATATACACACACACCGCTATACACACACACACCGCTATATATACACACACCGCTATACACACACACACCGCTATATATACACACACCGCTATATACACACACACCGCTATATACACACCGCTATATATACACACACCGCTATATACACACCACTATATACACACACACCGATATATACACACACACCGCTATATATACACACACCGCTATATACACACACACACCGCTATACACACACCACTATATACACACACACCGATATATACACACACACCACTATATACACACCGCTATATATACACACACCGCTATATACACACCACTATATACACACACACCGATATATACACACACACCGCTATATACACACCACTATATACACACCGCTATATATACACACACCGCTATATATACACACACACACCTCTATACACACACACCGCTATACACACACACCGCTATACACACACACCGCTATATACACACACACCTCTATACACACACACCTCTATACACACACACCTCTATATACACACACACCTCTATATACACACACCGCTATATATACACACACACCGCTATATACACACACACCGCTATATACACACACACCGCTATATATACACACACCGCTATATACACACACCGCTATATATACACACACACCGCTATATATACACACACCGCTATATACACACACACACCGCTATACACACACACACCACTATATACACACCGCTATACACACACACCGCTATATACACACACACCTCTATACACACACACCTCTACACACACACACCGCTATATACACACACACCTCTATACACACACACCGCTATGCTTTTGAAATCGGCCCTAATTAATTGGCCAAGTGACCCCACGTTTTGAACAGTAGTGTTACAGGGCATTTGGAAGGTAATCTGACCCCACATTTTGTTACATTACAGCTTTATTATAAAAATGGATTAAATACATGTTTTACCTCATCAATCTACACACAATACACCATAATGACATCACAATACCCCATAATGACATCACAATACCCCATAATGACATCACAATACCCCATAATGACATCATAATACCCCATAATGACATCACAATACCCCATAATGACATCATAATACCCCATAATGACAAAAAAAAAAAAACTTTTGCAAATGTATTCAAAATAAACAACAGATACCTTATTTACATAAGTATTCAGACTTTTTGCTATGAGACTTGAAATTGAGCTCAGGTGCATCATGTTTTCATTGATCATCCTTGATGTTTCTACAACTTGGAGTCGAACTGTGGTAAATTCAATTGATTGGACTTGATTTGGAAAGGCACACACCTGTCTATATAAAGGTCCCACAGTTGTCAGCGCAAAAACCAAGACATGAGGTCGAAGGAGTTTTCCGTAGTGCTCAGAGACAGGATTGTGTCGAGGCACAGATCTGGGGAAGTGTACCGAAAAATGTCTGCAGCATTGAAGGTCCCCAAGAACACAGTGACCTCCATCTTTCTTAAGTGGAAGAAGTTTGGAACCACCAATACTCTTCCTAGAGCTGGCCGCCCGGCCAAACTAAGCAGTCAGGGGAGAGAAGCCTTGGTCGGGGATGTGACCAAGAACCCGACAGTCACTCTGACAGAGCTCCAGAGGTCTTCTGTGGAGATGGGAGAACCTTCCAGAAGAACAACCATCTCTGCAGCACTCCACTAATCAGGCCTTTATGATTTCGTGGCCAGATGGAAGCCACTCTTCAGTAAAAGGCACATGACAGCCCGCTTAGAGTTTGCCAAAAGGTAAAATTCTCTGGTCTGATGAAACCAAGATTTTAACCCTTTGGCCTGAATGTCAAGTGTCACGTCTGGAGGAAGCCAGGCACCATCCCTATGTTGAAGCATGGTGGTGGCAGCATCATGCTGTGGGGATGTGTTTCAGAGGCAGGGACTGGGAGACTAGTCAGGATAGAGGCAAAGATGAACAGAGGAAAGTACAGAGAGATCCTTGATGAAAACCTGCTCCAGAGCACTCAGGATCTCAGACTGGGGCGACGGTTCACCTTCCAACAGGACAACGACCCTAACCACACAGCCAAGACAACGATGGAGTTGCTTCGGGACACGTCTCTGAATGTCTCTGAATGTCCTTGAGTGGTTCACCCAGAGCCCTGGACTTGAACCCGATCGAACATCTCTGGAGAGACCTCAAAATAGCTGTGCAGAGAAGCTCCCCATCCAACCTGACAGAGCTTGAGAAGATCTACAGAGAAGAATGGGAGATACTCCCCAAATACAGGTGTGCCAAGCTTGTAACGTCAAACCCAAGAAGACTCGAGGCTGTAATCGCTGCCAAAGGTGCTTCAACAAAGTACAGAGTAAAGGGTCTGAATACTTACGTCAATACTTACCTGATATTTCCTTTTTTCTTCTTCTTCGTGTTACATTTGCAAAAAATTCTAAAAACCTGTTTTTCTTTGTCGTTATTGTGTTTAGATTGATGAGGAAAACAAACCTATATAACCAAATCAAATGTATTTATATATATATATTATTTATATAGCCCTTCGTACATCAGCTGATATATCAAAGTGCTGTACAGAAACCCAGCCTAAAACCCCAAACAGCAAGCAATGCAGGTGTAGAAGCACGGTGGCTAGGAAAAACTCCCTAGAAAGGCCAAAAACCTAGGAAGAAACCTAGAGAGGAACCAGGCTATGTGGGGTGGCCAGTCCTCTTCTGGCTGTGCCGGGTGGAGATTGTAACAGAACATGGCCAAGATGTTCAAATGTTCATAAATGACCAGCAGGGTCAAATAATAATAATCACAGGCAGTCCATTTTAGAATCCGGCTGTAATGAAATGTGGAAGAAGTCAAGGGAACTGAATACGTTCCCAATGCTCTGTATATCTTTAAAATAAACATTTTGCTCTGAAATCTTGGGGGGGCCAAATAAAACCACCTGCAGGCCAAATTGAGCCCGTGGGCCGTCA
>NC_088405.1:96665078-96667578 GCF_034236695.1 Oncorhynchus nerka | reverse complement strand
GTCTGTAGTGACACTGAGATGCAGTGTCTTAGACCACTGAACCAGGGTCTGTAGTGACACTGAGATGCAGTGTCTTAGAACGCTGTGATACAGCCTGGAATCGAACCAGGGTCTGTAGTGACAGTGAGATGCAGTGTCTTAGACCACTGAACCAGGGTCTGTAGTGACACTGAGATGCCGTGTCTTAGACCGCTGAACCAGGGTCTGTAGTGACACTGAGATGCAGTGTCTTAGACCACTGAACCAGGGTCTGTAGTGACACTGAGATGCAGTGTCTTAGACCACTGAACCAGGGTCTGTAGTGACACTGAGATGCAGTGTCTTAGAACGCTGTGATACAGCCTGGAATCGAACCAGGGTCTGTAGTGACACTGAGATGCAGTGTCTTTGACCGCTGAACCAGGGTCTGTAGTGACACTGAGATGCAGTGTCTTAGACCACTGAACCAGGGTCTGTAGTGACACTGAGATGCAGTGTCTTAGACCACTGAACCAGGGTCTGTAGTGACACTGAGATGCAGTGTCTTAGACCACTGAACCAGGGTCTGTAGTGACAGTGAGATGCAGTGCCTTAGACCGCTGTGATACAGCCTGGAATCGAACCAGGGTCTGTAGTGACACTGAGATGCAGTGTCTTAGACCGCTGTGATACAGCCTGGAATCGAACCAGGGTCTGTAGTGATGTAGACACGACTTCCCTTTTTCTGGCAAATTGATGGATTGAATTTCTAAATCCTGATGTGGCCCTGGAGTCACCTCTATTATGTACTCTCCACACAGAGGACGAGTCACCTCTATTATGTACTCTCCACACAGAGGACGAGTCACCTCTGTTATGTACTCTCCACACAGAGGACAGAACGAATCACCTCTGTTATGTACTCTACACACAGAGGACAGAACGAATCACCTCTGTTATGTACTCTCCGCACAGAGGACAGAGAACGAGTCACCTCTGTTATGTACTCTCCACACAGAGGACAGAGGACGAGTCACCTCTGTTATGTACTCTCCACACAGAGGACAGAGGACGAGTCACCTCTGTTATGTACTCTCCACACAGAGGACAGAGGACGAGTCACCTCTGTTATGTACTCTACACACAGAGGACAGAGGACGAGTCACCTCTGTTATGTACTCTCCACACAGAGGACAGAGGACGAGTCACCTCTGTTATGTACTCTCCACACAGAGGACAGAACGAGTCACCTCTGTTATGTACTCTCCACACAGAGGACAGAACGAGTCACCTCTGTTATGTACTCTCCGCACAGAGGACAGAGAACGAGTCACCTCTGTTATGTACTCTACACACAGAGGACAGAGAACGAGTCACCTCTGTTATGTACTCTCCACACAGAGGACAGAGGACGAGTCACCTCTGTTATGTACTCTCCACACAGAGGACAGAACGAGTCACCTCTGTTATGTACTCTACACACAGAAGACAGAGGACGAGTCACCTCTGTTATGTACTCTACACACAGAGGACAGAGGACGAGTCACCTCTGTTATGTACTCTCCACACAGAGGACAGAGGACGAGTCACCTCTGTTATGTACTCTCCACATAGACAGTGAGAAGGAAATACACAACAACTCCTGCTCATGCGGTTTTCTCTCTTTCGTGTGTGTGCGGGTGTGTGTGTGTGCGTCTGTGTGTGTGTGCGGGCACGCAGGCGAAGACCTTTAACAACGATGAGAAGAAGTTCCAGCAGCACATTCAGGTCCAGCAGAAGAAAGAACTCAGCAGCTTCCTGGAGTCTCAGAAACGAGAGTACAAACTACGCAAGGAACGGCTCAAAGAGGTACGCACACACTCTTATATACACACACACTCTTATATACACACACAGACACACACACACACAGAGCAGCTCAAAGAGGTACACACACACACACACACACACACACAGTCACACACACAAGATACACACACACACACACAAGATACACACAAGATACACACACAAGATACACACACACACACACACAAGACACACACACACACACACACACACAGTAGAGCTACACACCAATGATGTATATAATTAATGTATATAAACCCTAGATGACTGATGGGATGCTGTTTTGAAGCCATAGCGCAGCCATTTTTGTACACTATTATAAAAATATATATATATATAGTTTGGAAGCTATTGAAATGCATTTAATCATGTCTATGTTTTGACAAGTATATTTTAATGACTCCTTAATGTGCACTTTTAAATTATATTTTGTGAATTGAACATAAAATATGTAGTTTTTTTTTTAGAGAGTACTTATGTTATCTTCCCCACTGATAAATACTTCAATATATGTACATGATAAATACTTCAATATATGATAAATACTTCAATATATGTACATGATAAATACTTCAATATATGTACATGATAAATACTTCAATATATGATAAATACTTCAATATATGTACATGATAAATACTTCAATACATGATAAATACTTCAATATATGTACATGATAAATACTTCAATATAT
>NC_088405.1:96652578-96660078 GCF_034236695.1 Oncorhynchus nerka | reverse complement strand
CACACACACACACACACTCTCTCCTCTCTGTCCTGTAGGAGTTGAGTGAGAACCAGTCGACCCCTAAGAAGGAGAAGCAGGAGTGGCTGTCCAAGCAGAAGGAGAACTTCCAGCACTTCCAGGTACATTACACGTTAAATCAACGTGAATTATCAATTAATATCAACGTGAATGATCAATTAATATCAACGTGAATTATCAATTAATATCAACGTGAATAATCAATTAATATCAACGTGAATGATCAATTAATATCAACGTGAATTATCAATTAATATCAACGTGAATTATCAATTAACATCAACGTGAATTAACATCAACATGAATTATCAATTAACATCAACGTGAATTATCAATTAACATCAACATGAATTATCAATTAATATCAACGTGAATTATCAATTAATATGAAGGTGAATGATCAATTAACATCAACATTTACATTTAAGTCATTTAGCAGACGCTCTTATCCAGAGCGACTTACAAATTGGACATGAATTATCAATTAACATCAACATGAATTATCAATTAACATCAACGTGAATTATCAATTAACATCAACGTGAATTATCAATTAACATCAACATGAATTATCAATTAACATCAACATGAATTATCAATTAACATCAACGTGAATTATCAATTAATATCAACGTGAATGATCAATTAATATCAACGTGAATTATCAATTAATATCAACGTGAATAATCAATTAACATCAACGTGAATTATCAATTAACATCAACATGAATTATCAATTAACATCAACATGAATTATCAATTAACATCAACGTGAATTATCAATTAACATCAACGTGAATTATCAATTAACATCAACATGAATTATCAATTAACATCAACATGAATTATCAATTAACATCAACGTGAATTATCAATTAATATCAACGTGAATTATCAATTAACATCAACGTGAATTAACATCAACATGAATTATCAATTAATATCAACGTGAATTATCAATTAACATCATCGTGAATAATCAATTAACATCAACGTGAATAATCAATTAACATCAACGTGAATTATCAATTAATATCAACGTGAATAATCAATTAACATCAACGTGAATTATCAATTAATATCAACGTGAATTATCAATTAACATCAACGTGAATTAACATCAACATGAATTATCAATTAACATCAACGTGAATTAACATCAACATGAATTATCAATTAACATCAACGTGAATTATCAATTAATATCAACGTGAATTATCAATTAACATCAACGTGAATTATCAATTAACATCAACGTGAATTATCAATTAACATCAACGTGAATTATCAATTAACATCAACGTGAATTATCAATTAACATCAACGTGAATTATCAATTAATATTAACGTGAATTATCAATTAACATCAACGTGAATTATCAATTAACATCAACGTGAATTATCAATTAACATCAACGTGAATGATCAATTAATATCAACGTGAATTATCAATTAATATCAAGGTGAATGATCAATTAACATCAACGTGAATTATCAATTAACATCAACGTGAATTATCAATTAACATCAACGTGAATTATCAATTAACATCAACGTGAATTATCAATTAATATCAACGTGAATTATCAATTAATATCAACGTGAATTATCAATTAACATCAACGTGAATTATCAATTAACATCAACGTGAATTATCAATTAACATCAACGTGAATTATCAATTAATATCAACGTGAATTATCAATTAACATCAACGTGAATTATCAATTAACATCAACATGAATTAACATCAACATGAATTATCAATTAATATCAACGTGAATTATCAATTAACATCAACGTGAATTAACATCAACATGAATTATCAATTAATATCAACGTGAATTATCAATTAACATCAACGTGAATTATCAATTAACATCAACGTGAATTATCAATTAATATCAACGTGAATTACAGTGGGTCAAAAAAGTATTTAGTCAGCCACCAATTGTGCAAGTTCTCCCACTTAAAAAGATGAGAGAGGCCTGTAATTTTCATCATAGGTACACTTCAACTATGACAGACAAAATGAGAGAAAAAAATCCAGAAAATCACATTGTAGGATGTTTAATGAATTTATTTGCAAATTATGGTGGAAAATAAGTATTTGGTCAATAACAAAAGTTTATCTCAATACTTTGTTATATACCCTTTGTTGGCAATGACAGAGGTCAAATCAGACCCACCCAGCGCCATGCTTACCAAGTGAGACACACATGAAATGAGGGTTTTGGTTTGATGTGTGATTTGTCAGGCTGAGGAGGAAGCCAACCTGTTGAGGAGACAGAGGCAGTACCTGGAGTTGGAGTGTCGACGTTTCAAACGGAGGATGCTCATCGCCAGGCACAACGTGGAGCAGGACCTGGCACGAGAGGTACACAACACATCATATTCACTACAAACGCCGTGAAAGGTCATCGCTCAACACATGGAGTTGCCTCATCTGTGAACATTCTTCTCTTGTCCCCCTCTTTTAACCTCCACCATTTCGGGTTTCAACTCTTCTCTCCTCCCTCCCTCCACCTCTCTCCCTCCTCTCCACTCTCTCTCTCTCTCCACCTCTCTCCTCTCCACCTCTCTCCTCTCCTCTCTCTCCACCTCTCTCCTCTCTCTCTGTCTCTCTCTCTCCACCTCTCTCCTCTCTATCTCTCTCTATCTCTCTCTCTCCACTCTCTCTCTCTCTCTCTGTGTGTGTGTCAGGAGTTGAATAAGCGTCAGACCCAGAAGGACTTGGAGCATGCCATGCTGCTCAGACATCACGAGTCGATGCAGGAGCTGGAGTTCAGACATCTGGGAACCATCCAGAAGATGAGGGCGGAGCTTATCAGGACGCAGCACCAGACGGAACTGACCAATCAGCTGGAGTACAACAAGAGGAGGGAGAGAGAACTGAGACGCAAACACGTCATGGAGGTTCGACAGCAACCCAAGAGTTTAAAGGTGAGGGAGAGAGGGAGAGAGAGAGAGAGAGAGGGAGAGAGAGAGAGAGAGAGGAGAGAGAGAGGAAGAGGGAGAGGGAGAACGAATCCCATTCAAAGCAACGTTCCATGATCAATATTTGTTGTACCATTTTCAACACCCACCTATTGTACTTTACCCCCCCCAGTCCAAAGAGCTGCAGATTAAGAAGCAGTTCCAGGACACGTGTAAGATCCAGACACGGCAGTTCAAGGCCCTGAAGAACCACCTGTTGGAGAGCACTCCCAAGGCCGACCACAAGGCGGTGCTCAAGAGGCTGAAGGAGGAGCAGACCAGGAAACTGGCCATTCTGGCCGAGCAGTACGACCACTCTAACAACCACATGTTGTCCACACAGGCTGTGAGTACCACACACACGCTCTAGTCTACACAATCTGATAGCACACACACACACACACGCTCTAGTCTACACAATCTGATAGCACACACACACACGCTCTAGTCTACACAATCTGATAGCACACACACACACTAGTCTACACAATCTGATAGCACACACACACACGCTCTAGTCTACACAATATGCTACCACACACACACACTAGTCTACACAATCTGGTAGCACACACACACGCTCTAGTCTACACAATCTGATAGCACACACACACACGCTCTAGTCTACACAATATGCTACCACACACACACACACACACGCTCTAGTCTACACAATATGCTACCACACACACACGCTCTAGTCTACGCAATCTGATACCACACACACATACACTCTAGTCTACACAACATGCTACCACACACACACACAAACACACACTAGTCTACACAATCTGATACCACACACACGCGCGCTCTAGTCTACGCAATCTGATACCACACACACATACACTCTAGTCTACACAACATGCTACCACACACACACACACACACACACACACACACTAGTCTACACAAACTGATACCACACACACACACTAGTCTACACAACTGATACCACACACACACACACACACTAGTCTACACAATCTGAAACCACACACTGGCAAAACAGGCTCAATCCCCTCCCCACCCCTCCCTCCCTCCTTCCCCACCCCTCTCTCCCTCCCCACCCCTCTCCCTCCCCACCCCTGCCTCCCTCCCTCCCCACCCCTGCCTCCCTCCCTCCCCATCCCGCCTTCCCTCCCTCCCCCCACCCACCCCTCCCTCCCTCCCTCCCTCCCTCCCTCCCCACCCACCCTCTCTCTCTCCTCCTCACCCACCCCTCTCTCCCTCCCTCCCCACCCACCCCTCTCTCTCTCCCTCCCTCCCCATCCCGCCTTCCTCCCTCCCCACCCCTCCCTCTCCCTCTGCAGCTGCGTTTGGACGAAGCCCAAGAGGGTGAGTGTCAGGTGCTGAGGCAGCAGCTGCATCAGGAGTTGGAGCTGCTGAACGCCTACCAGAGTAAAATCAAGATGCAGACAGACGCCCAGCACGACAGAGAGAGGAAGGACCTGGAGCAGAGAGTGTCGCTCCGCAGGGCTCTACTGGAACACAAGGTAGGGAATGGGCGGGGTGGCGGGGTGTTGGCATCGCAGTGTGTGTGTGTTTGTGTGTGTATCTGACTGTCCCCCCCCTATCTCTCTCGGTGTGTGTCTCCCTCCAGATTGAGGAGGAGATGCTGTCTCTGCAGAACGAGCGCGTGGAGCGTATCAGGTCTCTGTTGGAGCGCCAGGCCAGGGAGACGGAGGCCTTCGACTCAGAGTCCATGAGACTAGGCTTCAGCAACATGGTGCTGTCCAACGTGCAGGGCTCGGACACACACGCCAGCCCGGGGGGGTCTGGAGCGTCTCAACAAAGCCATCACCAGGGGGGGGGGTCCAGCTCCCAGCAGCCGTGGGGTCACCCTGTGCTGGCTGGGGGACCCCCTCCCTGGAGCCTGCATCAGCCCTCTGGAGGGGGAGTCAGAGGGGAGTGGGGTGGGAGTGGGGGGTCAGGAACAGCCCCAGGTTATGAGGAGGGCGTCGACGTCGGGGGTGGGCGGAGTGAACAGGGCATGAGCAGGAGCGCCAGCATCACCTCCCAAATCTCCAACGGATTACACCTGTCATACACCTAGACACACACACACACCACACACACACACACACACACGCACACACACACACACACACACACAGACTGACTGAAGTCACACACACTGAAGACACACACACACACAGACTGACTGAAGTCACACACACTGAAGACACACACACACCACACCACACACACACACACACACACACACACCACACACACAACACACACACACACACAGACTGACTGAAGTCACACACTGAAGACACACACACACAGACGATGAACACACTTGTCGTTAGCCTTGAAACACACACAGCTGGTGTACCAACCATCTTAACACACACTGAACTAAACACACTTGTGATTTGGGGCGGCAGGTAGCCTAGTGGTTAGAGTGTAGGGGGGTTAGGTAGCCTCGTGGTTAGAGTGTAGGGGGGTTAGGTAGTCTAGTGGTTAGAGTGTAGGGGGGTTAGGTAGTCTAGTGGTTAGAGTGTAGGGGGTTAGGTAGTCTAGTGGTTAGAGTGTAGGGGGCAGGTAGTCTAGTGGTTAGAGTGTAGGGGGGCAGATAGCCTAGTGGTTAGAGTGTAGGGCGGCAGGTAGCCTAGTGGTTAGAGTGTAGGGGGTTAGGTAGCCTAGTGGTTAGAGTGTAGGGGGTTAGGTAGTCTAGTGGTTAGAGTGTAGGGGGGTTAGGTAGTCTAGTGGTTAGAGTGTAGGGGGGTTAGGTAGCCTCGTGGTTAGAGTGTAGGGGGGTTAGGTAGCCTAGTGGTTAGAGTGTAGGGGGGTTAGGTAGTGGTTAGACTGTAGGGGCGGCAGGTAGCCTAGTGGTTAGAGTGTAGGGGGGGCAGGTAGCCTAGTGGTTAGAGTGTAGGGGGTTAGGTAGCCTAGTGGTTAGAGTGTAGGACTAGTATCCATAAAGGTTGATTGATCGAATCCCCAAGCTGACAAGGTAAAAATCTGTCATTCTGCCACTGAACAAGGCAGTTAACCCACAGTTCCCAGGCCGTCATTGTAAATAATAATTAGTTCTTAACTGACTTGCCTAGTTAAATAAAGGTTAAATAAAAATTAAAATGCACCAAACCATAATCACACAGGGATGCTGGTCTTCCACAAACTTACAAACGTGCGCACGCACACGGCTAGCATGCACATTGAAAACAGCACCCTAGGTTGGGGGTCATAGGGGGACCAATATCCCTTCCTCCCCATTCTATTTCTCTCTCTCTTCCTCCCTGTTTCTCATCAACACTGTCATCTTCTCTTCAATACTGATAGTATAGACTGACAGGACAGGAGACAGTGGAATACAGGAACCCAGCCATGTTGGGATACAGTAACCTAGCCATATTAGAATACAGTAACCTAGCCTTGTTGGAATACAGTAACCCAGCCATATTAGAATACAGTAACCCAGTCATATTAGAATACAGTAACCCAGCCATATTAGAATACAGTAACCCATCCGTGTTAGAATACAGTAACCCAGCCGTGTTAGAATACAGTAACCCATCCGTGTTA
This sequence comes from Oncorhynchus nerka, assembly GCF_034236695.1. Lineage (NCBI taxonomy): Eukaryota > Metazoa > Chordata > Actinopteri > Salmoniformes > Salmonidae > Oncorhynchus > Oncorhynchus nerka. The sequence continues at coordinate 96,653,544 of NC_088405.1, read as the reverse complement.
GAATACAGTAACCCATCCGTGTTAGAATACAGTAACCCAGCCGTGTTGGAATACAGTAACCCAGCCGTGTTGGAATACAGTAACCCAGTCGTGTTGGAATACAGTAACCTAGCCTTGTTGGAATACAGTAACCCAGCCTTGTTAGAATACAGTAACCTAGCCTTGTTGGAATACAGTAACCCAGCCTTGTTAGAATACAGTAACCCAGCCTTGTTAGAATACAGTAACCTAGCCTTGTTGGAATACAGTAACCCAGCCATATTAGAATACAGTAACCCAGCCATATTAGAATACAGTAACCCAGCCATATTAGAATACAGTAACCCATCCGTGTTAGAATACAGTAACCCAGCCATATTAGAATACAGTAACCCATCCGTGTTAGAATACAGTAACCCAGCCATATTAGAATACAGTAACCCAGCCATATTAGAATACAGTAACCCATCCGTGTTAGAATACATTAACCCAGCCATATGACAATGTAGATGTGCCATAGTCTAATGTCAAACCACGCCAGTCTCCCCGTGTCATGTTGTTTGCCTGTAGACCTACACACTCGTAGTCACTTTACACACGCCCACTTTACGTTTTCGACCAATCCATTTCCTTGAGATGGTCTCATGCAGTAAATCAGGAAGTTGTCATTGATGGAGTGTAAATGCCGTCACACACTAATAAACTCCTTGTAACAATGGCGGCAGGACATGACTTAAGAGAGTGACCATTGATAAACCAACACTTCCTGGTTACTATTTGTTTCGAGGCTGAATATCTATTACAGTTGCCAACAGTGAGATCAAACACATTTATTTTTTATTTTTTTATTTTAGATTTCCTGAAACGGGTGTGTTTTGAATGAGACACAGAAAGACACAGGAAGAGGAACGTTGTAGACAGGTTGTCAGTCAGTCGAGGAAGGAGACACAGAACAAACATCATATCAGAATACGTGTTTAATAGAGA
>NC_088405.1:96617578-96647578 GCF_034236695.1 Oncorhynchus nerka | reverse complement strand
GTGTTGTGAGGGAGGTACAGAACGGTGTAAATATAATGTGGTATGGTTACATTACCGTGTAGGTATTGGTTTATGACTGCTGAATGTCCCTTTTTTGGGGGGTGTGGTTGGCGAAGCTGCTGTCGCCCCTGCAATGCTCCTGTACCCCCCCCCCCAGCTCAAGCTCACCCCTGTCGTTACCGCCCCCCCTACCACTTCCTCCCCACCGGACCACCCTCCGATTCCCTCCTCAGACAGACCCATCTACCCCCCGTGAAGGAGCGTATTGGAGAATATTGATGTCTAAAATAAAGTGTATATATATATATATTAAGGTGGATATGTGAAGTGAAGAGCGTATAGATATATATATATATTAAGGTGGATATGTGAAGTGAAGAGCGTATAGATATATATATTAAGGTGGATATGTGAAGTGAAGAGCGTATAGATATATATATATAAGGTGGGGGAGGTGTGGCAAAATAATGATATATAAAATCTATATATATAGTCGATTTAACCTTTGGAGGATCTGGGATGTATTGGATAAAATGTGTTAATATTGTACATTTAGAATAAAAACATTATTTAAAACAAAGAAAAGCAATTCAAAGTCAAGACAAATGAACTGCTTGTATTGTGAAGTCACAAACCACTGTGATAACTGACACGGTCTCTAACGATGGTATTTAACAAGACAATGAATACGAAAACATCAACCACATACCTTGTACACACACAAAAGGTGTGGTTCTGGAGCAGTTCTATTGAGTTCCGTTGGAGTCCATTGAGTTATTTTGGAGTCCATTGAGTTCCGTCGGAGTCCATTGAGTTCCGTTGGAGCCCATTGAGTTCCGTCGGAGCCCGTTGAGTTCTTTTGGAGTCTATTGAGTTCTGTTGGAGTCCATCGAGTTCCGTCGGAGCCCATTGAGTTCTTTTGGAGCCCATTGAGTTCTGCTGGAGCCCATTGAGTTCCGTTGGAGCCCATTGAGTTCCGTCGGAGCCCGTTGAGTTCCGTCGGAGCCCATTGAGTTCTGCTGGAGCCCGTTGAGTTCCGTCGGAGCCCATTGAGTTCTTTTGGAGTCTATTGAGTTCTGTTGGAGTCCATTGAGTTCCGTCGGAGCCCATTGAGTTCCGTTGGAGCCCATTGAGTTCTTTTGGAGCCCATTGAGTTCTTTTGGAGCCCATTGAGTTCTGCTGGAGCCCATTGAGTTCCGTCGGAGCCCATTGAGTTCCGTCGGAGCCCGTTGAGTTCTTTTGGAGTCTATTGAGTTCTGTTGGAGTCCATTGAGTTCCGTCGGAGCCCATTGAGTTCTTTTGGAGCCCATTGAGTTCTGCTGGAGCCCATTGAGTTCCGTCGGAGCCCGTTGAGTTCCGTCGGAGCCCATTGAGTTCCGTTGTCTCCACCAGTTCAGATTCTCCACTGACCTGTGAACTATACTCAATCTTCTCTCTTTCACACTCATCCTTTCTGAAAAGAACCTTCAGGTCCCCAAACTGAGGAGGATGTGCTGCACTCCTCTTTCATCTTCACCTTCTCCCTTTTAATGGCTTTTATTTTCTGTTGGTGGTTTTATTTATCTTATTGAGAGAAATGATTGGTTTTATCTACATTGATTGATCTCATTTCGATTGGCCATATTATGATGAGATCTACTTTGAATGGTCAGATTTAAATGAGAGATTCACTCTGATTTGGTTCATCCTTGGGGTGGCAGGATGACATCTCTGTACAGTCTGTTGGATCAGTATTCCTCTTCATTTTGTTTTCATTCCCAGGTTGAGTTACAATCTAACGTAACCTGTGTTAAACTGTATAGATTGTGCAAAAAAAAAGATGTCTGCAAGATTACATAAAAGAAAAACCCTATCAATTACAAAAAAATAAAGTGATTTAAAATGTATAAAAGAAATTGAGAAACAAAGTTTTAAGGGACAAATGTAATGTTTTGTCATGAATGTTTTTGTTGGAAGCGGGCTACTGGACAAAGAATCGACTGTAATAAAGTCATTTTGGTACTTCTGAGTCCTGTCAGAGTGTAGTGTGGGTTCAGCGTGAATACGTGTGTGTGTGTGTGTGTGCGTACATACTGCTTATTCAACAACTCTGCAAGACAATGACAGCAGATGATTGTGGAAAGAATACAAATCCTTCTAGCTTTACTCAAAGAAGATATATAAACCGAACACATGACCAGGGATTTTTTACATCAGGTCACATGGTGGGTCCGGTATGGCACCTTGCACTGTTAAATGTCAATGTGGCGTTTCATTCCCTATACGCCCCTTTCTGTGTTTGCAAACTATTGTGGCATGAGGGCGATGCACGCACCCCTCCCTGCTAATACGGAAACAGCTCGTTACGGATGTTGTAAGTCTGGAACCGCTAGTTACTGATGTTGTAAGTCTGGAACCGCTAGTTACGGATGATATAAGTCTGGAACCGCTAGTTACTGATGTTGTAAGTCTGGAACCGCTAGTTACTGATGTTGTAAGTCTGGAACCGCTAGTTACTGATGTTGTAGATCTGGAACCGCTAGTTACTGATGTTGTAGATCTGGAACCGCTAGTTACTGATGTTGTAAGTCTGGAATCGCTAGTTAAGGATGTTGTAGATCTGGAACCGATCGTTACTGATGTTGTCAATCTGGAACCGCTAGTTACTGATGTTGTCAATCTGGAACCGCTAGTTACTGATGTTGTAGATCTGGAACTGCTAGTTACTGATGTTGTAGATCTGGAACCGCTAGTTACTGATGTTGTAAGTCTGGAATCGCTAGTTAAGGATGTTGTAGATCTGGAACCGATCGTTACTGATGTTGTCAATCTGGAACCGCTAGTTACTGATGTTGTCAATCTGGAACCGCTAGTTACTGATGTTGTAGATCTGGAACCGCTAGTTACTGATGTTGTCTGATTGAACTCTTTGGCCTGAATGCCAAACGTCACTTCTGGAGGAAACCTGGCACCTTCCCTACAGTGAAGCATGGTGGTGGCAGCATCATGCTGTGGGGATGTGTTTCAGAGGCAGGGACTGGGAGACTAGTCAGGATCGAGGCAAAGATGAACAGAGCAAAGTACAGAGAGAGATCTTTGATGACAACCTGCTCCAGAGTGCTCAGGAGTCCTTTAGGTACCTCTTGGCAAACTCCAAGCGGGCTGTTGTGCCTTTTACTGAGGAGTGGCTTCCGTCTGACCACTCTACCATAAAGGCCTGATTGGTGGAGTGCTGCAGAGATGGTTGTCCTTCTGGAAGGTTCTCCCACTCTACTATAAAGGTCTGATTGGTGGAGTGCTGCAGAGATGGTTGTCCTTCTGGAAGGTTCTCCCACTCTACTATAAAGGTCTGATTGGTGGAGTGCTGCAGAGATGGTTGTCCTTCTGGAAGGTTCTCCCACTCTACTATAAAGGTCTGATTGGTGGAGTGCTGCAGAGATGGTTGTCCTTCTGGAAGGTTCTCCCACTCTACTATAAAGGCCTGATTGGTGGAGTGCTGCAGAGATGGTTGTCCTTCTGGAAGGTTCTCCCACTCTACTATAAAGGTCTGATTGGTGGAGTGCTGCAGAGATGGTTATCCTTCCTTCAACCTCTTGGTTTTTGCTCTGACATGCACTGTCAACTGTGGGACCTTTTATATAGACAGATGTGTGCCTTTCCAAATCATGTCCAAACAATTTAATTTACCACAGGTGGACTACAATCAAGTTGTAGAAACATCTCAAGGATGATCAATGGAAACAGGAGTAGAGATATGAATGATGGATTTTTTCCCCCATATATATATATATATTTTAAAAAATGACTATAGCATCTATTAAGTGCCAAATAAAGTAACAATTGTATCTTAAATCAGCCATAAATCCCCTTGTGACAGAGGGAATGGAAGCTGTGTGGTGTGCAACAGGGAGGATGTCTTCATCTTAAATCAGCCAATCGAATGCTTCACAAGAAAATGTGTTCTTGTTCAAACCTTTCTGTCTAATGGGTTTGGCGTGTTCAAGCTCGACCCACTCAGTTTCCCACAAAATACCAGAAAATGGCAAAAAAACAAAAAGAGTAGAACCAACTCACCTGCTGGTTTATTTCTTTATTTATCCGTTTTTTTTACCAGGTAAGTTGACTGAGAACACCTTCTCATTTACAGCAACGACCTGGGGAATAGTTACAGGGGAGAGGAGGGGGAATGAATGAGCCAATTGTAAACTGGGGATGATTAGGTGACCATGATGGTATGAGGGACAGCTTGGGAATTTAGCCAGGACACCAGGGTTAACACCCCTACTCTCACTGATTGTACTATTAGATGTTTAATGACCTCAGAGAGCCAGGACACCGGGGTTAACACCCCTACTCTCACTGATTGTACTATTAGATGTTTAATGACCTCAGAGAGCCAGGACACCAGGGTTAACACCCCTACTCTCACTGATTGTACTATTAGATGTTTAATGACCTCAGAGAGCCAGGACACCGGGTTACACCGATTGTACTATTAGATGTTTAATGACCTCAGAGAGCCAGGACACTACTACTCACTGATTGTACTATTAGATGTTTAATGACCTCAGAGAGCCAGGACACCGGGGTTAACACCCTACTACTCACTGATTGTACTATTAGATGTTTAATGACCTCAGAGAGCCAGGACACCGGGGTTAACACCCCTACTCTCACTGATTGTACTATTAGATGTTTAATGACCTCAGAGAGCCAGGACACCGGATTGTACTAACACCCCTACTCTCACTGATTGTACTATTAGATGTTTAATGACCTCAGAGAGCCAGGACACCGGGGTTAACACCCCTACTCTCACTGATTGTACTATTAGATGTTTAATGACCTCAGAGAGCCAGGACACCGGGGTTAACACCCCTACTCTCACTGATTGTACTATTAGATGTTTAATGACCTCAGAGATCCAGGACACCGGGGTTAACACCCCTACTCTCACTGATTGTACTATTAGATGTTTAATGTTTCTTTTGGAAGAAAAAAAAAATGAAAAAGGAATAGTTTCATCATATTTAAAACAAGAGTTTGGTTTCACGTATCGCGGTTGACCTTAAGGGACAGACGTAAACGAATCACTAATCACATAAAATAAATAATCATCTTCAGATTATTGTCAAAACAACAATATAACTAGGACTTTACAAAATGATGGTGAAAACATGGAGAAATGTTGTGGCTAAGTGGGATAAAAAAAAAATCTTCCTAGAAGTGACACAGGGTTGATGGACCCGCTGAATTTGGGCACTTTAGTAAGTCTTTATTCACATGTATTGAATTGTCCATGTGGTCTATATTATATATATCTATATTAAAAGGGCACATCAGTTAATATAACAGACTTTTTAAAATTCAATATCGATCCATCATTTCTTCTCAAATTATCAAAAAAAGGCAGGTTATGAGCTACGCAAATCCATAAGAAAAAAATAACTATACAAACTCAAACTTGAATAGATCTTTGATAACTCAAGACCTGTCCTACGCAAGGACTACAGACAACAAATCCAGCCGCGTGTTGCCTTCCTCACAGACGAGCTATGCATACTATGCTCGCTTCGAGGCAGACGATACCGAGCCATCCAGAAAGACGGTCGCCGCTCCGGACGACCAGGTGCTGTCGCTCTCCGAGACTAACTGGAGGAAAACCAGGTGCTGTCGCTCTCCGAAACTAACTGGAGGAAAACCAGGTGCTGTCGCTCTCCGAGACTAACTGGAGGAAAACCAGGTGCTGTCGCTCTCCGAGACTAACTGGAGGAAAACCAGGTGCTGTCGCTCTCCGAGACTAACTGGAGGAAAACCAGGTGCTGTCGCTCTCCGAGACTAACTGGAGGAAAACCAGGTGCTGTCGCTCTCCGAGACTTACTGGAGGAAAACCAGGTGCTGTCGCTCTCCGACGCTAACTGGAGGAAAACCAGGTGCTGTCGCTCTCCGAGACTAACTGGAGGAAAACCAGGTGCTGTCGCTCTCCGAGACTAACTGGAGGAAAACCAGGTGCTGTCGCTCTAACTGGAGGAAAACCAGACAGACTAACTGGAGGAAAACCAGGTGCTGTCGCTCTCCGACACTAACTGGAGGAAAACCAGGTGCTGTCGCTCTCCGAGACTAACTGGAGGAAAACCAGGTGCTGTCGCTCTCCGAGACTAACTGGAGGAAAACCAGGTGCTGTCGCTCTCCGACACTAACTGGAGGAAAACCAGGTGCTGTCGCTCTCCGAGACTAACTGGAGGAAAACCAGGTGCCGTCGCTCTCCGAGACTAACTGGAGGAAAACCAGGTGCTGTCGCTCTCCGAGACTAACTGGAGAAAACCAGGTGCCGTCGCTCTCCGACACTAACTGGAAGAAAACCAGGTGCCGTCGCTCTCCGAGACTAACTGGAGGAAAACCAGGTGCCGTCGCTCTCCGAGACTAACTGGAGGAAAACCAGGTGCCGTCGCTCTCCGAGACTAACTGGAGAAAAACCAGGTGCCGTCGCTCTCCGAGACTAACTGGAGGAAAACCAGGTGCCGTCGCTCTCCGAGACTAACTGGAGGAAAACCAGGTGCCGTCGCTCTCCGACACTAACTGGAAAACCAGGAGACTAACCAGGTGCCGTCGCTCTCCGAGACTAACTGGAGGAAAACCAGGTGCCGTCGCTCTCCGAGACTAACTGGAGGAAAACCAGGTGCCGTCGCTCTCCGAGACTAACTGGAGGAAAACCAGGTGCTGTCGCTCTCCGAGACTAACTGGAGGAAAACCATGTGCTGTCGCTCTCCGAGACTAACTGGAGGAAAACCAGGTGCTGTCGCTCTCCGACACTAACTGGAGGAAAACCAGGTGCTGTCGCTCTCCGACACTAACTGGAGGAAAACTCTCAGAAGAGTGTTTACTCAACAAACAAAAACGCTGGCCCAGATGGCATCCCTGGCCGCGTCCTCAGAATGTGCGCTGACCAGCTGGGGGGTGCTTCAAGGAGATCATCATCGTCCCAGTGTCCCCCCGCCCCCCCAAAAATCAAGGTAACATGCCAAAATGATTATCGCCCTGTCGCACTTGTCCCTGCTTCGAGAGGCTGATCATGGCCCACATCAAGGCCAGCATGCCAGGCACACCGGACCCACTCGCTAGCCTACCGTTCCATCCGATCCATGGAAGATGCCATGTCCATCGCTATTCACACGGCCGCAACACATCTGGACAAGAGGAACACCTATGTGAGAATGCTGTTCATTGACTACAGTTCAGCATTCAACACTATTGTTTCCCTTCCAAGTTCAGAAGTTCAGAGCCCTGGGTCTGGACACTACCCTCTGGAACTGGATCCTGTACTTCCTGACAGGGCACACCTGTGAGGATTGGCAACAAAACACCTCCTCTACACTGACTCTTAACACAGGAGTCCCCCAGGGGTGTGTCTTCACCCCTCTGCTGTACTCACTTAGGGGCCCCCCAGGGGTGTGTCCTCACCCCTCTGCTGTACTCCCTTAGGGGCCTCCCAGGGGTGTGTCTTCACCCCTCTGCTGTACTCCCTTAGGGGCCCCCCAGGGGTGTGTCCTCACCCCTCTGCTGTACTCCCTTAGGGCCCCCGAGGGGTGTGTCCTCAGCCCTCTGCTGTACTCCCTTAGGGGCCCCCGAGGGGTGTGTCCTCAGCCCTCTGCTGTACTCCCTGTTCACCCACGACTGTGTAGCATTGCACGACACCAACTCTTTATCATCAAATTTGCTAAAGACACCAGTCAGTTGTAGGCCTGATAACCATTAACAATGAGTCAACCTATAGGGAGGAGGTCCCCACTTGTCCAAATGTTCCTTGTTTTACTGTCCTTGTGAGGACTTCTGGTCCCCACAAGGATAGTAAAACCAAACACACACACAGGCTACACAATTACTGTTATCAGACTCTTATTTAATATTGCTAATACTGCACAATTTACACACTTGGCGCCCCCCAAACCACTTGTCTCTGATACATGTGTAAATATTGTTCTTGCTGTATAATACTTATGCTAAAATGTTTATTCTACTCGACTGGGAAATGTACATTATGTTTGTATTCTTATGTATTATTGTTGTTGCATTGTAGAGAAGGAACCAGCAAGTAAACATTTGGTTTGACGGTGTTTACCATGATTATCCTTGAAAACACTTGTAATGGCTGACGTATTTGGTGCTGTTCTTCTTCTCTTGTAAACACATCAGCCAGACAGCAGGACTCTGGTCCTGTTTACGCTGATCAGGCTGTTTGTTTAGCAGCCTAGATAGACTGGCAGCCTTTTGTGTTTAAAAAAAAATTATATAATTCTACCTGCCGTTTAGTGTAGTCACCTGTGATTCAGCCTAGACGTACTTTATACAGAGAACTACCAGATAACATCTGATGAATAATTCAATTCATAAATTGGCCACTGGACAATTTACATTGACCCCGCCCCCTCCTCCTCCCCTCCCTTTGCTACACTGCTGCTACTCGCTGTTTGTTTGTTACCTATACATAGTCACGTCGTCCCCACCTACATGTACAGATTACATCAACTAAACTGTACCCCATCACACTGACTTGGTACCAGTACCCCCTGTATATAGCCTCCACATTGACTCTGTACCGTAATACCCTGTATATAGCCTCCACATTGACTCTGTACCGTAATACCCTGTATATAGCCTCCACACTGACTTGGTACCAGTACCCCCTGTATATAGCCTCGGTATTCTTATTGTGTTACATTTTATTTTAGTCTACTTGGTAAATATTTTCTTCTTCTTGAACTGCACTGTTGGTTAAGGGCTTGTCAGTAAAGCATTTCACGGTAAAGTCTACACTTGTTGTATTCAGCATTTCACGGTAAAGTCTACACTTGTTGTATTCAGCATTTCACGGTAAAGTGTACACTTGTTGTATTCAGCATTTCACGGTAAAGTCTACACTTGTTGTATTCAGCATTTCACGGTAAAGTGTACACTTGTTGTATTCAGCATTTCACGGTAAAGTGTACACTTGTTGTATTCAGCATTTCACGGTAAGGTCTACACTTGTTGTATTCAGCATTTCACGGTAAAGTCTACACTTGTTGTATTCAGCATTTCACGGTAAAGTCTACACTTGTTGTATTCAGCATTTCACGGTAAAGTCTACACTTGTTGTATTCAGCATTTCACGGTAAAGTCTACACTTGTTGTATTCAGCATTTCACGGTAAAGTCTACACTTGTTGTATTCAGCATTTCACGGTAAAGTCTACACTTGTTGTATTCAGCATTTCACGGTAAAGTCTACACATGTTGTATTCGTCGCATGTGACAAAGTTTGATTTGATGCAATATAGCATAAACACAAATAACGAGCAAACATGGCTCAAGTAATACTACTGTACTGTAGCTTTAATATATTTACAGAAATACAAAACCATAGAACTGAAATTCCCATTTAAAGACGCTGGACTATGCTTCTATCAGAGGCGTTGTCATAAACAATGAAGTGCTGTGTCTGTTTCTAGATTTAAGAGCAAGATAAGTTCTACCACCCATTCTATGTCTATATCTATGCTAGAATCATTCCCGGTCCCATCTGTTTCCTTATGAAAGCTAAGCTCACAGAGTGCCTGCTAGAATCACAGATGGATCAATGCATTAATTGTTTTTTGGTAGGCCGGGTCCTGAAAGTGACATGTACCCCCACCTCCCTCCTGCTGTGCCTGAAGATCACATCTGCATCCCAAATGGCACCATGATCTCTATAAAAAGGAATATAGTCACCTTGGTCCAAAGTAGTGCACTATATAGGGAATAGAGTGCCAATGGGGATGCATACCACATCTCCTGTTCTGAGTAAAACTGATTCAGGAGGAGACCACTCAATTACCCATTCAATAAACACGACTGTTCTCCAAGTAGCAGCACAGCTGTGCTCTTTCAACTTCAGTTGACCAATCGAATTTGTCCATTGTAGAAAAGCACGTGTCCAAACCAAGGGAGGCTGCTGAGGGGAGGACGGGCTCATAATAACGACCGGAACGGAGCGAATGGAATGGCATCAAACACCTGGAAACCATGGAAACCACACGTTTGAGGTATTTGATACCATTTCCCGCTCCAGCCATGTCCTCCCCAATTAAGGTGACACCAACCCCCTCTGAGGTCCAAACCTCAGCCATATCTAAGGAGGGCGAGAGGATTAAATTTGATCGCGCTTTTGTCAGCTATGCAACTTTACCGCCTTCGCGGAGACCCAATTCATGGTAAACACTGCATACGTCAGCTCAATCGGAAATTACCTTTAAATGTCAAGCTTGCTACAACGCGGATCTACGTCTGATCGGATTGAATCCAGTCTTAAAATTATTATTTTTCTTTCCCTGTACTCCCCTCATCTTCCTCCTTTTCTCTCTTTCATCAGTGCTCTCTGAGGTGTCTCCTACTTCACTCTTCCACCTTCTCTCCATCCTCTCCTCCTTTCTCAACGTGTGTAGGACCTCTGCCAGGTAAACTGTCCCTCCTCTCCTCCATCATAGAGGTGTTCCTGTGTGTGTGACTGTGTGCTGGGTCTCTCTCTCTTCATCATGGACTCCCTCCTCTTCCTCCGGGGGGGGTAGCATGGTACTGCCCCTCTGCCCACCCCTGCCCATGCCCGTACTCCCCCTACACCCCCCCACCTCATCCCCTTCCTCTCCTCCCCCTTCAGAAATTCAGCCACCACCCTGAAGTACTCCAACACAGACACGCTACTCCAGTTTCCTCCCACCTCTCCCTCCCCCTGTCCTCCCTCCCCCTGTCTTCCCTCCTCCAGTCCAAACCCACAGTGTCCGCCCGTCTCCGTCAGCGCCAGCAAGAAATAAGGGTTGTTTTGGAAAAGGGCGAGGGGCAGGGTGGAGGGGGGCGGCAGGAGGGGGTCGTCACGGCTACAGAGGCAGAGCACGGGAACCGCCACCTCATCTGCGTCCCTCAGAGGTTCGTTCCTCTCCCAGTAACTCTCCCAGTCCCTGGCAGGATGACCCCGCTCCCCCAGCACCCAGGATGCCACCCCACCTACCCCTGATACCCTAAGGGAGGGTGGGGGAGCAGTGGCCCCTCTGGCACCTGATCTGGCTCCAGAGGTGGAGGCTGGGGCCCCAGGGATGTGTGTGGAGGTCCCAGGGAGGAGGGGTCCTGTTGAGTGGTGTGGGGTGTGTTGGTGGGGTGCTGTGTCCCCTGCTCTGGTGGTTGGAACCCTGGGAGTGGAGGCAAGGGTGGGGGAGACTGTTTTGGCACCGGGCATGGCCGCCGGTTTGGTGTTGTGGGGTCCCGTCGGATAGGGGGTGTTCAGTGGGGGTACAGTAGCCCCTGGTTTGGTGGTTGGTGTCCCGCTGGCCGTTCTGGCCCCTGGGGTCGGTGTGTGACTGGTTGGGTGGTGGGGGATATTGGGTCGCAGTGCAGAGCAGAACAGGGTCTCTTCAAAGTCTCTGAGGGAGGAACAGTGGAGAGCCCGCTCTACATCTAACACCCCACGAAGGGCACTGGCATACCTGGGGAAGACCAAGAAGTCAGAACATTATCTCTGATGCTTTAGCTCAGTTTACCAACCCCATCATCACCATGGCCGGGATTCAATGCCAGGCATTGTTAGAGTGGCACACTATAATGGACTTTTCCAGGTAATTTACGATTCAGCCGTCAACGTTTATCCTGAAGGTGATAATGTAGGAGGAAATGACATCAAAAAGGTACACTGTGTAATACTGGTCTGTGGGTTAACATAAACTAAACATCATAACGATAATCATCATCATCATCATCATCATCTCTCTTCTACCTGCTGAGCTGCAGTTTGCGTTGGATCAGCACTGCCCAGCGGTAGAGTGGCGGCAGGGGCGTGTCAAACCACAGTTGGCCCTGCAGGACAGGTGAGATGCAGGCTGCAGCGGTCAGGTAAGAGGAGGAGCCACACTCTCCCAAGTAGGACAGCAGCAGGCCCGAACCAGAACCCTCGCTCACCGCTACCAGCACAGAGGACGGGTGCCGACTACGCACATATGCTACTGTCTGGAGGACACAAGGTTAAAGGTTGCTTAATATTGTTATAAAACCAGCTAGCTAGCTTACTGATATTGTTCTGAAACCAGCTAGCTAGCCTACTGATATTGTTCTGAAACCAGCTAGCTAGCTAGCCTACTGATATTGTTATAAAACCAGCTAGCTAGCTAGCCTACTGATATTGTTATAAAACCAGCTAGCTAGCCTACTGATATTGTTATAAAACCAGCTAGCTAGCCTACTGATATTGTTATAAAACCAGCTAGCTAGCCTACTGATATTGTTATAAAACCAGCTAGCTAGCCTACTGATATTGTAATAAAACCAGCTAGCTAGCCTACTGATATTGTAATAAAACCAGCTAGCTAGCCTACTGATATTGTAATAAAACCAGCTAGCTAGCCTACTGATATTGTTCTGAAACCAGCTAGCTAGCTAGCCTACTGATATTGTTATAAAACCAGCTAGCTAGCCTACTGATATTGTTATAAAACCAGCTAGCTAGCCTACTGATATTGTTATAAAACCAGCTAGCTAGGTAGCCTACTGATATTGTTATAAAACCAGCTAGCTAGGTAGCCTACTGATATTGTAATAAAACCAGCTAGCTAGCCTACTGATATTGTTCTGAAACCAGCTAGCTAGCTAGCCTACTGATATTGTTATAAAACCAGCTAGCTAGCCTACTGATATTGTTATAAAACCAGCTAGCTAGCTGATATTGTAATAAAACCAGCTAGCTAGCTAGCCTACTGATATTGTTATAAAACCAGCTAGCTAGCTTACTGATATTGTTCTGAAACCGGCTAGCTAGCTAGCTTACTGATATTGTCATAAAACCAGCTAGCTAGCTAGCCTACTGATATTGTTATAAAACCAGCTAGCTAGCTAGCCTACTGATATTGTTATAAAACCAGCTAGCTAGCCTACTGATATTGTTATAAAACCAGCTAGCTAGCTGATATTGTTATAAAACCAGCTAGCTAGCTTACTGATATTGTTCTGAAACCGGCTAGCTAGCTAGCTTACTGATATTGTTATAAAACCAGCTAGCTAGCTAGCCTACTGATATTGTTATAAAACCAGCTAGCTAGCCTACTGATATTGTTATAAAACCAGCTAGCTAGCTGATATTGTTATAAAACCAGCTAGCTAGCTTACTGATATTGTTATAAAACCAGCTAGCTAGCCTACTGATATTGTTATAAAACCAGCTAGCTAACTGATATTGTTCTGAAACCAGCTAGCTTACTGATATTGTTCTGAAACCAGCTAGCTAGCTAGCCTACTGATATTGTTATAAAACCAGCTAGCTAGCCTACTGATATTGCTACACTCACTAGGAGGGGTCTCACTAGGTGGGTTCTAGGACTAGCTCAATGGTCTCACTAGGAGGGTTCTAGGACTAGCTCAATGGTCTCACTAGGAGGGTTCTAGGACTAGCTCAATGGTCCCACTAGGAGGGTTCTAGGACTAGCTCAATGGTCTCACTAGGATGGGACCTAGGTGTGCATTTACAGTTTAAGTTGGAAGTTTACATACCCTTAGGTTGGTTTTCAACCACTCCACAAATTTATTGTTAACAAACTATAGTTTTGGCAAGTCGGTTAGGACATCTACTTTGTGCATGACACAAGTCATTTTTCTAACAATTGTTTACAGACAGATTATTTAACTTATAATTCACTGTATCACAATTCCAGTGGATCAGAAGTTTACATACACCAAGTTGACTGTACCTTTAAACAGCTTAGAAGCTTCTGATAGGATAATTGACATAATTTGAGTCAATTGGAGGTGTACCTGTTGATGTATTTCAAGGCCTACCTTCAAACTCAGTGCCTCTTTGCTTGACATCATGGGAAAATCAAAAGAAATCAACCAAGACCTCAGAAAAAAGTTGTAGACCTCCGTAAATCTGGTTCATCCTTGGGAGCAATTTCCAAACGCCTGAAGGTACCACGTTCATCTGTACAAACAATAGTACGCAAGTATAAACACCATGGGACCACGCAGCCGTCATACCGCTCAGGAAGGAGACGCGTTCTGTCTCCTAGAGATGAACGTACTTTGGTGTGAAAAGTGCAATTCAATCCCAAAACAACAGCAAAGGACCTTTTGAAGATGCTGGAGGAAACAGGTACAAAAGTATCTATATCCACAGTAAAACAAGTCCTATATCGACATAACCTGAAAGGCCGCTCAGCAAGGAAGAAGCTACTGCTCCAAAACCGCCATAAAAAAAGCCAGATTACCGTTTGGAACTGCACATGGGGACAAAGATCGTACTTTTTGGAGAAATGTCCTCTGGTCTGATGAAACAAAAATAGAACTGTTTGGCCATAATGACCATCATTATGTTTGGAGAAAAAAGGGGGATGCTTGCAAGCCGAAGAACACCATCCCAACCATGAAGCACGGGTGTGGCAGCATCATGTTGTGGGGGTGCTTTGCTGCAGGAGGGTCCTGTGCACTTCACAAATAGATGGTATCATGAGGGAGGAAAATTATGTGGATATATAGAAGCAACATCTCAAGACATCATTCAGGAAGTTGATACTTGGTTGCAAATGGATCTTCCAAATGGACAATGACCCCAAGCATACTTCCAAAGTTGTGTCAAGGTATTGGAGTGGCCATCACAAAGCCCTGTTCTCGATCCCATATAATTTTTGGGGGCAGAACTGAAAAAGCATGTGCGAGCAAGAAGGCCTACAAACCTGACTCAGTTACACCAGCTCTGTCTGGAGGAAAGGGCTGCAATTCACCCAATTTATTGTGGGAAGCTTGAGGAAGGCTACCCAAAACGCACCCAAGTCAAACAATTTAAAGGCAATGCTACCAAATACTAATTGAGTGTATGTAAACTTCTGTCCCACTGGGAATGTGATGAAATAAATAAAAGCTGAAATAAATCACTCTCTACTATAATACTGATATTTCACATTCTTAAAATAAAAGTGGCGATCCTAACTGACCTAAGACATGTTAACTTGGATTAAATGTCAGGAATTGTGGAAAAACTGAGTTTAAATGTATTTGGCTAAGGTGTACGTAAACCTTCCGACTTTAACTGTAAAGTCTGAGATGTCAGAGTACTGAGACCACGTTGTCCCATTCAGCATTTGTATGTTCAACATTAAACACAATATCATTATTAGGTCAATTATAGACCATACAATTATTGTAGTAATATTATTGTGTACCTGCATCAGGTCAACAGAGTCTCCATACTCAGTCAGCCGTGGCGTGGTGAGAGGACACCCCCCCGTGCCCCTACGGTGAAACACGAGGGGATAGAAACCCTGACGAAGAGCCATTCTACACAGACCTCTCAGGTGGGGCGTCACTCCTCCCCAGTAGTGAGGGATGAGGAGGAGGATTGGAGGTGTGGAGGTGTGGCAGCCCAATGCCTTCCCTCCAGGATGGTGCTCCTTCCCTCTCTCCCGTCCCACCTCCTCTCCCCCACCTACACCTACAGCCCAGTCCAGAGCCACTACCCCCCCGTCCTTCAGTAGAAGGTGGTCTCGGGTAAAGTTGACCTCTTGTCCCTGGTCTCCTGCAGTCAGGCCCCCCAATAGAAAACTTGAGAGGGTCTGGAGGTGGGGGTCCCCCCTGGGCCATGGGGCCAGTCTGGGTCTGGCCAGGGAACAGCAGTGCTGGAGCAGGAACCGGGCCAGGGCTGTGGGCTTACAGGCTAGAGTGGGTCCTGGGGCTGGGGAGAGGGCTGGATGTGATCCCAAGCCAAGGCCCATTCCACTCTCCCTACCCCAGCTTTTCTCTGTTGACGGTCCTATGGCAAGGCCTGGGGATGATCCATGCTCCTGTTCCTGTGTTCCTGCCCTCTCCTTGCCCCAGCCTGGCTCTGTGTGAGGGTGGTGGATGGGGAGCTCCAGGACCCAGCACAGTGCCACCCACAGCCACCAGGCGGCAGCCCTCACCCCCAGCCTTGCCATTCGCTGTACCGGGGGCCAGCGGAGAGCCAGGTAGAGCAGGAACAGCAGCAGGGAGGGCAGGAGGTACAACACCCTGTCACACTCCCACTCACAGGAGGAGACGACATCCTGGTCAGTGGCCATTGTTACCATGTTTAGAACTCCAGAATGTCCAGGTCTAGAACTCCAGAATGTCCAGGTCTAGAACTCCAGAATGTCCAGGTCTAGAACTCCAGAATGTCCAGGTCTAGAACTCTACAATGTCCAGGTCTAGAACTCTACAATGTCCAGGTCAAGAACTCTACAATGTCCAGGTCTAGAACTCTACAATGTCCAGGTCTAGAACTCCAGAATGTCCAGGTCTAGAACTCCAGAATGTCCAGGTCTAGAACTCTACAAGGTAAATTTTTTCAGGTCAGCTAGAACCTCTTCCCATTCACAACATTTTCTCTCATTTGGTGGCTACTGAATGTGGCCCTGGGTAATAGATATGGATCACCCAGCGAGCTAAAGTACAGCCAGGGTTGTATAGCAGGTATTTACATTGATCTAGTATAGCAGATCTTTACAGCAGTCCATTGATCTAGTATAGCAGGTCTTTACAGCAGTCCAGTGATCTAGTATAGCAGATCTTTACAGTCCAGTGATCTAGTATACCAGGTCTTTGCAGCAGTGTTGGCTCCACTGTTTCTCCCTTTGTCCCCTGCTAATATAGCAGCCAGTTAGTGTTGCTCAACCTCTACGAGTGACAGAAAGAATAGACTGAGAGAAAAAAGGTGAGGGGGAGAGCACGTCGCCTAACTCTCTCTCTCTCTTTTAGATACCAAATATATTTCCCTCTCACCCTCCCTACCCTATCCCTCTTTCCCAACCCCATTAGTTCCTCCCTCCCTCTCTCTCTAAATCATTAGCAATCAGTGCTGGGCTTAAACTCACCATAGATATAGAGTGAAAAGAACAGACACAACACTTTTATTCCATGTCTACATAGAGAAGGTCATTTGGCAATTTGGGTAAACAGATAACAGTTACACGTGTTGGACTGAGCAAACCCTGAGCAAACATGAATATCTAAACTCAACCAATCAAAGTGGTCACATCAACAATTGGCTGGTGATAAACTATGGTTTCTATGTTGCTTACACAGACACACCAGGGTTTTGTTAGCGGTAATTACGGCTTTTGGCCTTATTTTTTTTTTTTAGAAAAGCCGATAAATAAAATTGGCACCGGCCAATTGTCCAGAAGAGAGAGAAATAAGGCCAGTTGATGGAAATATATTTGACCTGTCATGCTTATCGGTTTATGCGTTAATTTGCATAATTTCGTGGAATTAAATTGGCACGTGTTATGTATCTTATTTATCACACACACGTCATACAGACACAGAGCGGAATTTCAGCCTTCGAGCAGAAAAATATTTTCGGACAGCGGTCTAATAAGCCCAATCACTTGCGAAACAATTCTAAATGCAATCACGTGTTTAAAAAAATTGGTTTTGGCCATGATAATTTTTTTCTTCTTCATATTTGTTCATATCACAACTGGTAATTGAAGCGCTTCCCATTCACCATTCAAATACATAGTCCACGGAAGGTAGGCTTCATCAGCACGTCACACACCACTTTGCAATGAGTTGGAGGCAGTACGCATTTGGAAAACATATAAAACATTGAAACCTGAACGTTTTACTACACTTCATGAGGCATGTTTTACCTTGCTTCTGAACATATACTTTTCTACTATGGGGTATAGTAGATTAACATAGGTTCACAGGCTAGGTAAATCTTTCCCTAAGTAAATTTAAATCAATTACCAAAATTACACTACGTGACCAAAAGTATGTGGACACTCGAGTTCCGAACTGGACACAGCGTGAGCACAATAACTGTTAAATGGAAGCTTCATGAAATGGGTTTCCATGGCCGGCCAGCTGTATACAAGCCTATGATCACCATGAGCAATGCCAAGCGTCGGCTGGAGTGGTGTAAAGCTCGCTGCAATTGGACACTGGAGCAGTGGAAACAAGTTCTCTGGAGTGATGAATAACGCTTCACCATCTGCCAGTCCAACGGACGAATCTGGGTTTGGCGGATGCCAGGAGAACGCTACCTGCCCCAATGCATAGTGCCAACTGTAAAGTTTGGTGGAGGAGGAATGATGGTCTGGGGCTGTTTTTCACGGTTGGGGCTACGCCCCTTAAAGGGCTCCCAATCTAAGGCACTGCATGTCAGTGCTAGAGGTGTCACTACAGACCTTGGTTCGATTCCATAGGGCAGCGCACAATTGGCTCAGCGTCGTCCGGGTTACGGGAGGGTTTGGCCGGGGTAGGCCTCATTGGAAAATAAGAATTTGTTCTTAACTGACTTGCCTAGTTAAATAAAGGTTAAATAAATTAAAAAGTTACAGTGAAGGGAAATCTTAACGCTACAGCATACAATGACATTCTAGATAATTCTGTGCTTCCAACTTTGTGGCAACAGTTTAGGGCAGGCCCTTTCCTGTTTCATGCACAAAGTGAGGTCCATACAGAAATGGTTTGTCAAGATCGGTGTGGAAGAACTTGACTGGCCCTCACAGAGCCCTGACCTCAACCCCATTGAACACCTTTGGGATTAATCGGAACGCCGACTGCGAGCCAGACCTAATCAACCAACATCAGTGCCCGACCTCACTAATGCTCTCGTGGCTGAATGGAAGCAAGTCCCCGCAGCAATGTTCCAACATCTAGTGGAAAGCCTTCCCAGAAGAGTGGAGGCTGTTATAGCAGCAAAGGGGGGGACCAACTCCATATTAATGCCCATGATTTTGGAATTAGATGTTCGATGAGCTTGTGCCCACATACCTTTGGCCATGTAGTGTATAATTAGCCTTCTCCTTTCTATACATAAATAAAATCATTCAAAATAGACTACTAAAACAAGTTTTGGCGACAGAGGATCATTAGATTCCCGTAGCCTTAAAAAATAAATAAATTGTGGATTGTTTTAAATCGAATTGCCTACAGCGGAAAGGAAAGAGAGCGATTTAAAACGATCCACAATGTATTTATTTGCGCTGCAAATACCAAATAGATGATTGTTGAGTTGCGACTGTCAGTGAAAAAAAGTAGACCCAGCCAGGTGTAATGGATGTGAAACGGCTAGCTAGTTAGCGGTGGTGCGCGCTAAATAGCGTTTCAATCGGTATGGGTATGGGCGAGGGGACGGTTTAAAGTTATACTGGTACACAGGCATATTGCGATATTCAATTCAATTGTGGGAAAACAGTTTGGAAAGCAAATGGTAAAGAGAATATATTGAAAATACTCAAATCTTTCTTTTAGTTGAGCGAACAACAGTAACGTTAGGCGATATACCTATTTTATTGGCACCAGAGGAGAGCATATTCACTCATTATTGTTGGGTCAGTGGCACTTAAAAGTTTTGTTTTTTGTAAAAAAAAAAAAAGTTTCCTCCTGTCATAATCTATTTCTGTCTCTTTCCTCTTTGTTCCAAAGTCGCTTTTATTGATTGTTTGTCCAGGTCAGCAGAGTAGGCTACCCAGTAATCTATCAGCAGAGTAGGCTACCCAGTAATCTATCAGCAGAGTAGGCTACCCAGTAATCTATCAGCAGAGTAGGCTACCCAGTAATCTATCAGCAGAGTAGGCTACCCAGTAATCTATCAGCAGAGTAGGCTACCCAGTAATCTATCAGCAGAGTAGGCTACCCAGTAATCTATCAGCAGAGTAGGCTACCCAGTAATCTATCAACAGAGTAGGCTACCCAGTAATCTATCATTAGAGTAGGCTACCCAGTAATCTATCAACAGAGTAGACTACCCAGTAATCTATCAACAGAGTAGGCTACCCAGTAATCTATCTACCCAGTAATCTATCAACAGAGTAGGCTACCCAGTAATCTATCAGCAGAGTAGGCTACCCAGTAATCTATCATTAGAGTAGGCTACCCAGTAATCTATCATTAGAGTAGGCTACCCAGTAATCTATCAGCAGAGTAGGCTACCCAGTAATCTATCATTAGAGTAGGCTACCCAGTAATCTATCAGCAGAATCTATCAGCAGTAGGCTACCCAGTAATCTATCAGCAGAGTAGGCTACCCAGTAATCTATCATTAGAGTAGGCTACCCAGTAATCTATCAGCAGAGTAGGCTACCCAGTAATCTATCAGCAGAGTAGGCTACCCAGTAATCTATCAGCAGAGTAGGCTACCCAGTAATCTATCAGCAGAGTAGGCTACCCAGTAATCTATCAGCAGAGTAGGCTACCCAGTAATCTATCAGCAGAGTAGGCTACCCAGTAATCTATCAGCAGAGTAGGCTACCCAGTAATCTATCAGCAGAGTAGGCTACCCAGTAATCTATCAGCAGAGTAGGCTACCCAGTAATCTATCAGCAGAGTAGGCTACCCAGTAATCTATCAGCAGAGTAGGCTACCCAGTAATCTATCAGCAGAGTAGGCTACCCAGTAATCTATCAGCAGAGTAGGCTACCCAGTAATCTATCAGCAGAGTAGGCTACCCAGTAATCTATCAGCAGAGTAGGCTACCCAGTAATCTATCAGCAGAGTAGGCTACCCAGTAATCTATCAGCAGAGTAGGCTACCCAGTAATCTATCAGCAGAGTAGGCTACCCAGTAATCTATCAGCAGAGTAGGCTACCCAGTAATCTATCAGCAGAGTAGGCTACCCAGTAATCTATCAGCAGAGTAGGCTACCCAGTAATCTATCAGCAGAGTAGGCTACCCAGTAATCTATCAGCAGAGTAGGCTACCCAGTAATCTATCAGCAGAGTAGGCTACCCAGTAATCTATCAGCAGAGTAGGCTACCCAGTAATCTATCAGCAGAGTAGGCTACCCAGTAATCTATCAGCAGAGTAGGCTACCCAGTAATCTATCAGCAGAGTAGGCTACCCAGTAATCTATCAGCAGAGTAGGCTACCCAGTAATCTATCAGCAGAGTAGGCTACCCAGTAATCTATCAGCAGAGTAGGCTACCCAGTAATCTATCAGCAGAGTAGGCTACCCAGTAATCTATCAGCAGAGTAGGCTACCCAGTAATCTATCAGCAGAGTAGGCTACCCAGTAATCTATCATTAGAGTAGGCTACCCAGTAATCTATCATTAGAGTAGGCTACCCAGTAATCTATCAACAGAGTAGGCTACCCAGTAATCTATCAGCAGAGTAGGCTACCCAATAATCTATCAACAGAGTAGGCTACCCAGTAATCTATCAACAGAGTAGGCTACCCAGTAATCTATCAGCAGAGTAGGCTACCCAGTAATCTATCAGCAGAGTAGGCTACCCAGTAATCTATCAGCAGAGTAGGCTACCCAGTAATCTATCAGCAGAGTAGGCTACCCAGTAATCTATCATAGGCTACCCAGTAATCTATCAGCAGAGTAGGCTACCCAGTAATCTATCAGCAGAGTAGGCTACCCAGTAATCTATCAGCAGAGTAGGCTACCCAGTAATCTATCAGCAGAGTAGGCTACAGAGTAGGCTACCCAGTAATCTATCAACAGAGTAGGCTACCCAGTAATCTATCAACAGAGTAGGCTACCCAGTAATCTATCAGCAGAGTAGGCTACCCAGTAATCTATCAGCAGAGTAGGCTACCCAGTAATCTATCAACAGAGTAGGCTACCCAGTAATCTATCAACAGAGTAGGCTACCCAGTAATCTATCAGCAGAGTAGGCTACCCAGTAATCTATCAGCAGAGTAGGCTACCCAGTAATCTATCAGCAGAGTAGGCTACCCAGTAATCTATCAGCAGAGTAGGCTACCCAGTAATCTATCAGCAGAGTAGGCTACCCAGTAATCTATCAGCAGAGTAGGCTACCCAGTAATCTATCAGCAGAGTAGGCTACCCAGTAATCTATCAGCAGAGTAGGCTACCCAGTAATCTATCAGCAGTAGGCTCTATCAGCAGAGTAGGCTACCCAGTAATCTATCAGCAGAGTAGGCTACCCAGTAATCTATCAGCAGAGTAGGCTACCCAGTAATCTATCAGCAGAGTAGGCTACCCAGTAATCTATCAGCAGAGTAGGCTACCCAGTAATCTATCAGCAGAGTAGGCTACCCAGTAATCTATCAGCAGAGTAGGCTACCCAGTAATCTATCAGCAGAGTAGGCTACCCAGTAATCTATCAGCAGAGTAGGCTACCCAGTAATCTATCAGCAGAGTAGGCTACCCAGTAATCTATCAGCAGAGTAGGCTACCCAGTAATCTATCAGCAGAGTAGGCTACCCAGTAATCTATCAGCAGAGTAATCTATCAGCAGAGTAGGCTGCAGTAATCTATCATTAGAGTAGGCTACCCAGTAATCTATCAGCAGAGTAGGCTACCCAGTAATCTATCAGCAGAGTAGGCTACCCAGTAATCTATCAGCAGAGTAGGCTACCCAGTAATCTATCAGCAGAGTAGGCTACCCAGTAATCTATCATTAGAGTAGGCTACCCAGTAATCTATCAGCAGAGTAGGCTACCCAGTAATCTATCAGCAGAGTAGGCTACCCAGTAATCTATCAGCAGAGTAGGCTACCCAGTAATCTATCAGCAGAGTAGGCTACCCAGTAATCTATCAGCAGAGTAGGCTACCCAGTAATCTATCATTAGAGTAGGCTACCCAGTAATCTATCAGCAGAGTAGGCTACCCAGTAATCTATCAGCAGAGTAGGCTACCCAGTAATCTATCAGCAGAGTAGGCTACCCAGTAATCTATCAGCAGAGTAGGCTACCCAGTAATCTATCAGCAGAGTAGGCTACCCAGTAATCTATCAGCAGAGTAGGCTACCCAGTAATCTATCAGCAGAGTAGGCTACCCAGTAATCTATCAGCAGAGTAGGCTACCCAGTAATCTATCAGCAGAGTAGGCTACCCAGTAATCTATCAGCAGAGTAGGCTACCCAGTAATCTATCAACAGAGTAGGCTACCCAGTAATCTATCAGCAGAGTAGGCTACCCAGTAATCTATCAGCAGAGTAGGCTACCCAGTAATCTATCAGCAGAGTAGGCTATCAGCAGAGTAGGCCAGTAATCTATCAGCAGAGGCTACCCAGTAATCTATCAGCAGAGTGCCCAGTAATCTATCAGCAGAGTAGGCTACCCAGTAATCTATCAGCAGAGTAGTGCTACCCAGTAATCTATCAGCAGAGTAGGCTACCCAGTAATCTATCAGCAGAGTAGGCTACCCAATAATCTATCATTAGAGTAGGCTACCCAGTAATCTATCAGCAGAGTAGGCTACCCAGTAATCTATCATTAGAGTAGGCTACCCAGTAATCTATCAGCAGAGTAGGCTACCCAGTAATCTATCAGCAGAGTAGGCTACCCAGTAATCTATCAGCAGAGTAGGCTACCCAATAATCTATCAGCAGAGTAGGCTACCCAGTAATCTATCAGCAGAGTAGGCTACCCAGTAATCTATCAGCAGAGTAGGCTACCCAGTAATCTATCATTAGAGTAGGCTACCCAGTAATCTATCAGCAGAGTAGGCTACCCAGTAATCTATCAGCAGAGTAGGCTACCCAGTAATCTATCAGCAGAGTAGGCTACCCAGTAATCTATCAGCAGAGTAGGCTACCCAGTAATCTATCAGCAGAGTAGGCTACCCAATAATCTATCGTAGTAAAACTCCAGTCGTACAAAGTGTAGTCGAATTGTATGCATTTTTCTCCCATGCAAAGAAAGAAGAAACGTATGTGATAAATCCAATAGCCCAGTCCTCTACTTTATATAAAACGCGGACAACCATGCATTGAACTGTCTTCTTTTTTTTCCTTTTTTTTTTTTGCGAAAAGGGATTGAGTTATATATTTTTCTGCCTAAATTATGACTATCCAATATACTCATCACATTACAAATAGTAGGCTATCTTACATTAAGTCTGTAAATGCGACGATACATGGAATGCTTTATTATAAATGTGGATTTTATTTTATGGTGAAAAAATGTGCTTCCCGAAATATGAAACTCCCGTTCTGCCTACGCATTAGGCTAGTGATTTTTTTTTTGCTGTTCGTTTGCTGTTCGCAAAAAAAAAAAATCCTAGCCTATGCGTAGGCAGAACGGGAGTTTCATATTTCGGGTAACCAGTCAGTTACTCGAACATAAAAAAAGGTAAGAAGAACACAAGTCATTGCATTCTCGATTTGCATGTTCTGTTGAGATGAATTACCATAATCTAAACGTGATTTCTGTTATTCGGTGTACTGTGGGTGGACGCCATATTCAGGTTACACACCCAATGCATACAGTGCATTCGGAAAGTATTCAGACCCCTTGAATTTTTCCACTTTTTTTTTTTTTGAGTTACAGCCTTATTCTAAAATGGATTAAATAGTTTTCCCTCCCTCATCAATCTACACACAATACAACATAATTACAAAGCAAAACCCGATTTTAGAAATTTTGGGACCTTATGTGGACAGGAGTGTGCCTTTCCAAATCATGTCCAATCAACTGAATTTACCACAGGTGGACTCCAATCAAGTTGTAGAAACATTTCAAGGATGGTCAATGAAAACAGGATGCACCTGAGCTCAATTTCGAGTCTCATAGCAAAGGGTCTGAATACTTATGTAAATAAGGCGGGGTCTGAATACTTATGTAAATAAGGTGGGGTCTGAATACTTATGTAAATAAGGCGGGGTCTGAATACTTATGTA
The DNA here is from genome assembly GCF_034236695.1 of Oncorhynchus nerka. Lineage (NCBI taxonomy): Eukaryota > Metazoa > Chordata > Actinopteri > Salmoniformes > Salmonidae > Oncorhynchus > Oncorhynchus nerka. Next base: position 96,622,995 of record NC_088405.1, on the reverse strand, counting down.
AATAAGGCGGGGTCTGAATACTTATGTAAATAAGGTGGGGTCTGAATACTTATGTAAATAAGGTGGGGTCTGAATACTTATGTAAATAAGGTGGGGTCTGAATACTTATGTAAATAAGGCGGGGTCTGAATACTTATGTAAATAAGGCGGGGTCTGAATACTTATGTAAATAAGGTGGGGTCTGAATACTTATGTAAATAAGGTGGGGTCTGAATACTTATGTAAATAAGGTGGGGTCTGATTACTTATGTAAATAAGGTGGGGTCTGAATACTTATGTAAATAAGGTGGGGTCTGAATACTTATGTAAATAAGGTGGGGTCTGAATACTTATGTAAATAAGGTGGGGTCTGAATACTTTCCGAATGCACTGTATGGTGCCGGGACTTTTCTCAAATGTCCGGTAAATGACAGGCACCTCATTTTCATAACGGAAACCCTGACACACACACACACACACACACACACACACACACACACACACACACACACACACACACTGCCATCAGAGGTTATCAGGTTATTGATTCTGAGAACAGCAGTATATTTCACTTTGTTTCTCCCTGTGTGTGTGTGTGTGTGTGTGTGTGTGTGTGTGTGTGTGTGTGTGTGTGTGTGTGTGTGTGCGCAAGGGAGGTCAGGGTGTTTGTGTGTGTGTGTGTGTGTGTGTGAGAGAGATGGGGAGAGAGAGACTTGTGGATTTGCCACCATTTTCTGACCTAATAACACACTATGAGCATCTCCGTGAGAAATGGAAAGGAGAGCCCAAGCTTTAAAAAAAAGAAAGATTGTTTTTATTGATGTCGTGTCTCATCCTTTACAGAATACACAAAAATCTTTTTGTTATTTCTGTTATTTTTTATAATCGCACTATTTACATTTTTGAAAAGGTTGACAGGTCCTGTTATTACTGAGTATTGGTCGGCGATGGACGGATAAGGAGGGGGACAGAAGAGGAGGACAGAGGAGTGGGAGAGGGTGGGGGACAGAGGAGTGGGAGAGAGTGGGGGACAGAGGAGGGGGCAGAGGAGTGGGACAGAGTGGGGGACAGAGTGGGGGACAGAGGAGTGGGAGAGAGAGTGGGGGACAGAGGAGTGGGACAGAGGAGTGGGACAGAGTGGGGGACAGAGTGGGGAACAGAGTGGGGGACAGAGGAGTGGGACAGGGTGAGGGAAAGAGGAGGGGGACAGAGGAGTGGGACAGAGTGGGGGACAGAGGAGTGGGAGAGAGTGGGGGACAGAGGAGGGGGCAGAGGAGTGGGACAGAGTGGGGGACAGAGGAGTGGGAGAGAGTGGGGGACAGAGGAGTGGGACAGAGTGGGGGACAGAGGAGTGGGACAGAGTGGGGGACAGAGTGGGGAACAGAGTGGGGGACAGAGGAGTGGGACAGGGTGAGGGAAAGAGGAGGGGGACAGAGGAGTGGGACAGAGTGGGGACAGAGTGGGGGACAGAGGAATGGGACAGGGTGGGGGACAGAGGAGGGGGAGACAGAGGAGTGGGACAGGGTGGGGGACACAGAGTGGGGGACAGAGTGGGAGACAGAGGAGGGGGACAGAGGAGTGGGACAGAGTGGGGGACAGAGGAGTGGGACAGAGGAGGGGGACAGAGTAGGGGATAGAGGAGGGGGACAGAAGAGTGGGACAGGGTGGGGGACAGAGGAGCGGGGCAGAGTGGGGGACAGAGGAGTGGGAGACAGACGAGTGGGACAGGGTGGGGAACAGAGGAGGGGGACAGAGGAGTGGGACAGGGTGGGGGACAGAGGAGGGGGACAGAGGAGTGGGACAGAGTGGGAGACAGAGTGGGGGACAGAGGAGTGGGACAGAGTGGGGGACAGAGGAGTGGGACAGAGTGGGGGACAGAGGAGTGGGACAGAGTGGGGGACAGATTGGGGGACAGAGTGGGGGACAGAGGAGTGGGACAGAGTGGGGGAACAGAGTGTGTGTGATACAATTTCCAGAAGCACCTAGAGCGAGAGAACTTTCATCAAAACCTTTCCTCTGAAAACAATAATATAAAACATGTAAACAACCTTGAATCACTTACTTTAGTCCTTCAACCAGACCTGCATTAATCTTTTAGACAGTATGTAAATACAAACTCAAAATTAGGTTTGGCTGAAAAATTCACATAACCCACATAAAAAAGAATACTACAGTTTACTATTTAATATAAAATACTGTAGTAAACTTTAGTATACTGTACTACACACTGTAGTATCCCTCAATCATGTGTAGTACTTAGTATAGAATTTTGTAGTATGCTGTAGAATACTATCGTAAATACGACAGCATTATTAACAAAATAACACTGTCGTAAATACTACAATAATGTCAGAAAAAAACACTGTTTAAAAAGAATATAGTAAATACTACAGTATTTTCAATTTGCATATACTCTGCCCATTCCCCGCCCCATTCCCCGCCCCCATTCCCCGCCCCCATTCCCCCCCCATTCCCCGCCCCCATTCCCCGCCCCCCATTCCCCGCCCCCATTCCCCCCCCCCATTCCCCGCCCCCATTCCCCGCCCCCATTCCCCGCCCCCATATGAGAAACCGACATGCAAAGTTTAGACCGTATATTGTGTTCCATCACAGGTTGTAGAGAAGAGCAGAAGCGCTGAAGTCTCCTTTCCTTACAGACAATTTGCTCTTTTAGTATTTCTCTATTTCTCTCTTTTAGTATTTCTCTATTTCTCTCTTTTAGTATTTCTCTATTTCTCTCTTTTAGTATTCCTCCAGCAGGTTTCTTCAAGGAGACCCCCCCCAACACACACACACTTCTATGTCAAAGATAATAAAATAAAAACACAACAGTAAATACTACAGTATACTACAGTCTGCAAAATACTACAGTAAATACTACAGTATACTACAGTCTGCAAAATACTACAGTAAATACTACAGTAAATACTACAGTATACTACAGTCTGCAAAATACTACAGTAAATACTACAGTAAATACTACAGTATACTACAGTCTGCAAAAATACTACAGTAAATACTACAGTATACTACAGTCTGCAAAATACTACAGTAAATACTACAGTATACTACAGTATACTACAGTCTGCAAAATACTACAGTAAATACTACAGTAAATACTACAGTATACTACAGTCTGCAAAAACACAACAGTAAATACTACAGTATACTACAGTCTGCAAAATACTACAGTAAATACTACAGTAAATACTACAGTATACTACAGTCTGCAAAAACACAACAATAAATACTACAGTATACTACAGTATACTATAGTCTGCAAAATACTACAGTATACTACAGTAAATACTACAGTAAATACTACAGTATACTATAGTCTGCAAAAACACAACAGTAAATACTACAGTATACTACAGTCTGCAAAATACTACAGTATACTACAGTATACTATAGTCTGCAAAAATACTACAGTAAATACTACAGTATACTATAGTCTGCAAAACACTACAGTATACTACAGTATACTACAGTCTGCAAAAACACAACAATAAATACTACAGTATACTATAGTCTGCAAAAATACTACAGTAAATACTACAGTATACTACAGTCTGCAAAATACTACAGTATACTACAGTATACTATAGTCTGCAAAAACACTACAGTAAATACTACAGTATACTACAGTCTGCAAAAACACTACAGTAAATACTACAGTATACTATAGTCTGCAAAAATACTACAGTAAATACTACAGTATACTACAGTCTGCAAAATACTACAGTATACTACAGTATACTACAGTCTGCAAAATACTACAGTATACTACAGTATACTACAGTCTGCAAAATACTACAGTATACTACAGTATACTATAGTCTGCAAAATACTACAGTATACTACAGTATACTATAGTCTGCAAAAACACAACAATAAATACTACAGTATACTATAGTCTGCAAAAATACTACAGTAAATACTACAGTAAATACTACAGTAAATACTACAGTATACTATAGTCTGCAAAAATACTACAGTAAATACTACAGTATACTACAGTCTGCAAAAACACAACAATAAATACTACAGTATACTATAGTCTGCAAAAATACTACAGTAAATACTACAGTATACTACAGTCTGCAAAATACTACAGTATACTACAGTATACTATAGTCTGCAAAAACACTACAGTAAATACTACAGTATACTACAGTCTGCAAAAACACTACAGTAAATACTACAGTATACTATAGTCTGCAAAAATACTACAGTAAATACTACAGTATACTACAGTCTGCAAAATACTACAGTATACTACAGTATACTATAGTCTGCAAAAACACTACAGTAAATACTACAGTATACTACAGTCTGCAAAAACACAACAGTAAATACTACAGTATACTACAGTCTGCACAAATACTACAGTAAATACTACAGTATACTACAGTCTGCAAAAACACAACAATAAATACTACAGTATACTATAGTCTGCAAAAATACTACAGTAAATACTACAGTATACTACAGTCTGCAAAATACTACAGTATACTACAGTATACTATAGTCTGCAAAAACACTACAGTAAATACTACAGTATACTACAGTCTGCAAAAACACTACAGTAAATACTACAGTATACTATAGTCTGCAAAAATACTACAGTAAATACTACAGTATACTACAGTCTGCAAAATACTACAGTATACTACAGTATACTATAGTCTGCAAAAACACTACAGTAAATACTACAGTATACTACAGTCTGCAAAAACACAACAGTAAATACTACAGTATACTACAGTCTGCACAAATACTACAGTAAATGCTACAGTATACTACAGTCTAAAAATACTACAGTAAATACTACAGTATACTACAGTCTGCAAAAATACTACAGTACATACTGTTATTTTTACTACAGTATTTATACTATAATAAACTTTAAATACTACAGTATTTTGCTGACTCCACTCCGTATACACACTACAGTAAATACTACAGTAGTGCTACCATAGTATACACTACAGTGTTTTTTCATGTGGGAACTTTCAAAACAATTCCCAGGTTTTCCAGAAATCCTGTTTGGAGGATTCCAGATTTCCGGCTTATTCTTTCCTGATTCTAGAATTCTTCAAACACAAGATTTCTGGAAAATTTTGGAGAAATGACCGGAAATTTTGCAAACCGACTAACTTTCTCACAACTCTTTACTCATACAGTATGTTCAACTGACATCTCTCTCTCTCTAGGGTGAGCATTGGTGTGGTGTGTTTTTTTTTTTTGAGGGGGTGGGGGGTTATGTGTGTGTTTTGGGGGTGGGGGGTTATGTGTGTGTTTTGGGGGGGGGGGGTTATGTGTGTGTTTTGGGGGTGGGGGGTTATGTGTGTGTTTGGGGGGTGGGGGGTTATGTGTGTTTTTTTTGGGGGGGGGGGGTTATGTGTTTTTTTTGGAGGGGGTTATGTGTGTTTTTG
>NC_088405.1:96537578-96612578 GCF_034236695.1 Oncorhynchus nerka | reverse complement strand
GGATCTCCAAGTTTTCCTTAATGATCTCCAGGGGCTCCTTGAGGATCTCCAGGGGCTCCTTGAGGATCTCCAGGGGCTCTCCAGGGGTTCCTTGAGTGTAGTGTGCTTGTATGTGTGTGAGTCTCCTACCTGGCGATCTCACACTTGCTGACATCCACTCCTCTCTTGGGCATGAAGCCCATCCCCCTCTGAGGCTCCTTGCTGCTGAAGGTACTGAGGTAGTGGACATAGGGAGGCTCCTCTGTTATCTCAAAGTACCGGATACTACTGTCCCCCTGGAGAGGTGGGAGGGGAGAGCAAAGAGGAGAGTAGTGGGGAGGTGAGGTAAGGGGAGGGAGGAGGGGTGGGAGAGGAGGGGTTGGGAGAGGAGGGGTCGGGAAGGGATAGCAGGGGAGGGGAGAGGAGAGGAGGGGTGGAGAGCGGAGGTGAGGGGAGAGCAAAGAGGAGAGTAGTGGGGAGGTAAGGTAAGGGGAGGGCAGAGGAGATGGGAGGAGGGGTGGGAGAGGAGGGGTCGGGAAGGGATAGCAGGGGAGGGGAGAGGAGAGGAGGGGTGGAGAGCGGAGGTGAGGGGAGAGCAAAGAGGAGAGTAGTGGGGAGGTGAGGTAAGGGGAGGGCAGAGGAGATGGGAGGAGGGGTGGGAGAGGAGGGGTCGGGAAGGGATAGCAGGGGAGGGGAGAGGAGAGGAGGGGTGGAGAGCGGAGGTGAGGGGAGAGCAAAGAGGAGAGTAGTGGGGAGGTGAGGTAAGGGGAGGGCAGAGGAGATGGGAGTAAGGGGAGGCGAGAGGAGGGGTGGGAGAGGAGGGGTTGGGAAGGGATAGCAGGGGAGGGGAGAGGAGATGAAGGGAGAGGAGGGGTGAGGAGAGAGAGAGGAGGGGTGGAGAGCGGAGGTGAGGGGAGAGCAGAGGAGAGCAGAGCAGAGGAAAGGAGGTTGGGTGGGGAGGAGAAAGGAGAGGAGAGGGTAGAAGAGGGGAGGAGACAACATTATTTACTACTAAAGCACGTGTCAAACTCATTCCACGGAGGGCTTAGTGTCTTTGGGTGTTTTCGCTCCTCCCTTGTACCTGATTGATGAAATAAGGTCACTAATTAGTAAGGAACTCCCCTCGCCTGGTTGTCTAGGGCTTAATTGAAAAACCAGCAGACACTAGGCTGTCCATGGAATGTGTTTGACAGCCCTGATCTAAAGGGAGGTATACAGCACTAGTAGTACTAGAGGAGGTAGTATTATCTACTGTCACAGAGAGGGAGTGTGTGTGTGTGTGTGTGTGTGTGTGTGTGTGTGTGTGTGTGTGTGAGTGTGCGTGCGTGTGTGTGTGCGTGTGTGAGTGTCTGTGTGTGTGTGTGTGTGTGTGTGTGCGCGTGTGTGAGTGTGTGTGTGTGCGTGTGCGTGTTTAGGTGTGTGTGTGTGTGTGTGTCTGTGCGTGTGTGTGTGTCTGTGCGTGTGCGTGTGTGTGTGTGTGTCTGCTCATAACGTCATACCTTTCCACAGAGGTAAACCATGTTGGTGTGTGTGAGTCTGCTCATACCTTTCCACAGAGGTAAACCATGTTGGTGTCTGGGTGTGTGTGTGTGTGTGTGTTTATACCTTTCCACAGAGGTAAACCATGTTGGTGTCTGGGTGTGTGTGTGTGTGTGTGTGTGTGTGTGTGTCTGCTCATAACGTCATACCTTTCCACAGAGGTAAACCATGTTGGTGTCTGGGTGTGTGTGTGCGTGCGTGTGTGTGTCTGTGTGTGTGTGTGTGTCTGCTCATAACGTCATACCTTTCCACAGAGGTAAATCATGTTGGTGTCTGTGTGTGTGTGTGTGTGTGTTCATACCTTTCCACAGAGGTAAATCATGTTGGTGTCTGTGTGTGTGTGTGTGTGTGTGTGTTCATACCTTTCCACAGAGGTAAACCATGTTGGTGTCTGGGTCGTAGTACGGTAACAACACCCCGTTACTTGTGTCCAACTCCAGCAGTGCAATAGGTTCCTCAAAATGTGTCTGAAGAAAGATTAGAAAAGACATGATTGATTGTTCATTGTTCTTCAAGAGATACGAGTCATGGATATGAGTGTGTCTGTCCACACCTGTTCACTGTGAGTGTCCTGCCTGTGTCTGTCAACACCTGTCCACTGTGATTGTCCTGCCTGTGTCTGTCAACACCTGTCCACTGTGAGTGTCCTGTCTGTCAACACCTGTTCACTGTGAGTGTCCTGCCTGTGTCTGTCCACACCTGTCCACTGTGAGTGTCCTGTCTGTGTCTGTCAACACTTGTCCACTGTGTGTGTCCTGTCTGTTTCTGTCAACACCTGTCTACTGTGTGTGTCCTGTCTGTCAACACCTGTCCACTGTGAGTGTCCTGCCTGTGTCTGTCAACACCTGTCCACTGTGAGTGTTCTGTCTGTTTCTGTCAACACCTGTCCACTGTGTGTGTCCTGTCTGTCAACACCTGTCCACTGTGAGTGTCCTGCCTGTGTCTGTCAACTCCTGTCCACTGTGAGTGTCCTGTCTGTGTCTGTCCACACCTGTTCACTGTGTGTGTCCTGCCTGTGTCTGTCAACACCTGCCCACTGTGAGTGTCCTGCCTGTGTCTGTCAACACCTGTCCACTGTGAGTGTCCTGCCTGTGTCTGTCAACACCTGTCCACTGTGTGTCCTGTCTGTTTGTCCTGACTGTGTGTCCTGTCTGTGTGTCCTGTCTGTGTGTCCTGTCTGTGTGTCCTGTCTGTGTGTCCTGTCTGTGTGTCCTGACTGTGTGTCCTGTCTGTGTGTCCTGTCTGTGTGTCCTGACTGTGTGTCCTGTCTGTGTGTCCTGTCTGTGTGTCCTGTCTGTGTGTCCTGTCTGTGTGTCCTGACTGTGTGTCCGGTCTGTGTGTCCTGACTGTGTGTCCTGACTGTGTGTCCTGTCTGTATGTGTGTGTGTGTGTGTCGGCGTGTGTCTGTGTTTATTACCGGGTCCCACAGGCCCAGCTCTCTCTGGCTCATCCTGGTGAATCCGGTAGTGAACAGGTTTCCGTCTCTGGTGAAGATGGCCCTCATTGGTCGGATCCCATCGTGTGGAGCCATCCTCTCCTATTGGACAGAACGAAGAAGCCAGAGGCGTGTTGTAGTAGCTTGACATTTACAGGTCGTTTCTGTTTGAGTCGTCATGTGCAGCTTTTACCATGAACGCAATCTCCATGGAAACGGGAGCATCGACGACAGCACTTTACAACACAACCCCCACCCCTCCCCAACTCACCACCACCACCTCCCCAACTCACCACAACCCCTCCCTCCCCAACTCACCACAACCCCTCCCCTCCCCAATTCACCACAACCCCTCCCCTCCCCAACTCACCACTTCCCTCCCCAACTCACCACTTCCCACCCCTCCCCAACTCACCACCCCCACCCCTCCCCAACTCACCACTTCCCACCCCTCCCCAACTCACCACTTCCCACCCCAACTCACCACAACCCCCACCCCTCCCCAACTCACCACCTCCCTCCCCTCCCCTCCCCTCCCCAACTCACCACAACCCCCACCCTTCCCCAACTCACCACTTCCCACCCCTCCCCATCTCACCACTTCCCACCCCTCCCCAACTCACCACTTCCCACCCCTCCCCAACTCACCACCCCCCCCCTCCCCAACTCACCACTTCCCACCCCTCCCCAACTCACCACTTCCCACCCCAACTCACCACAACCCCCCCCCTCCCCAACTCACCACCTCCCTCCCTCCCCCCCCCCCCAACTCACCACAACCCCCACCCCTCCCCAACTCACCACCTCCCTCCCCTCCCCTCCCCTCCCCAACTCACCACAACCCCCACCCCTCCCCAACTCACCACCTCCCTCCCCCACCCTCCCAACTCACCACAACCCCCACCCCTCCCCAACTCAACACAACCCCTCCCCAACTCACCACCACCACCACCTCCCTCCCCAACTCACCACCTCCCACCGATCCCCAACTCACCACCACCACCTCCTCCCCAACTCACCACCACCACCTCCTCCCCAACTCACCACCTCCCTCCCCCCCCCCTCCCCAACTCACCACTCCCCTCCCCTCCCCAACTCACCACTTCCCTCCCCCCCAACTCACCACTTCCCACCCTCCCCAACTCACCACTCCCCACCCTCCCCAACTCACCACTTCCCACCCTCCCCAACTCACCACTTCCCACCCCAACTCACCACTTCCCTCCCCTCCCCAACTCACCACTTCCCACCCCTCCCCAACTCACCACTTCCCACCCCTCCCCAACTCACCACTTCCCTCCCCTCCCCAACTCACCACTCCCCACCTCACCACTTCCCACCCCTCCCCAACTCACCACTTCCCACCCCTCCCCAACTCACCACTTCCCACCCCTCCCCAACTCACCACTTCCCACCCCTCCCCAACTCACCACTTCCCACCCCCTCCCCAACTCACCACTTCCCACCCCTCCCCAACTCACCACCTCCCACCCCTCCCCAACTCACCACTTCCCACCCCACCCCTCCCCATATCACCACTTCCCACCCCTCCCCAACTCACCACTTCCCACCCCCTCCCCAACTCACCACTTCCCACCCCTCCCCAACTCACCACTTCCCTCCCCAACTCACCACTTCCCACCCCTCCCCAACTCACCACTTCCCACCCCTCCCCAACTCACCACTTCCTCCCCAACTCACCACTTCCCACCCCTCCCCAACTCACCACTTCCCTCCCCAACTCACCACTTCCCACCCCTCCCCAACTCACCACTTCCCACCCCCTCCCCAACTCACCACTTCCTCCCCAACTCTCCCCAACTCACCACTTCCCACCCCTCCCCAACTCACCACTTCCCACCCCTCCCCAACTCACCACTTCCCACCCCCTCCCCAACTCACCACTTCCCACCCCTCCCCAACTCACCACTTCCCACCCCTCCCCAACTCACCACTTCCCACCCCTCCCCAACTCACCGCGACCACCTCCCACCCCAACTCACCACTTCCCACCCCTCCCCAACTCACCGCGACCACCTCTCTCTTGCGGGGGTCACAAACGCGGAGGCGTCGGTCCTTACAGGTGGTGCAGAACAGGCTGCCGTTACGGTTCCAGCTGACGTTGTAGATGAGGTCTGGGTGGTCGTCCATGGAGATGAGGGCCTCGCCAGTCCCCACGTTCCAGATTATTATCAGGTTATCACTGCCTGGGGGAGGGAGGGAGGGAGTAAAATTGTGTGTGTGTGTGTGTGTACCTGCATTGATTAGTATGTTGCGTGCGTGCGTGCGTGCGTGTGTGTGTGTGTGTACCTGCAGTGAGTAGTATGTTGTGTGTGTGTGTGTGTGTGTGTGTGTGTACCTGCAGTGAGTAGTATGTTGCTTGTGTGTGTGTGTGTGGGTGTGTGTGTGTGTGTGTGTGTGTGTGTGTGTGTGTGTGTACCTGCAGTGAGTAGTATGTTGCGTGCGTGCGTGTGTGTGTGTGTATACCTGCAGTGAGTAGTATGTTGCGTGCAGTGGGGTGCCAGGTGACAATGCCAACACGTTTGGAGTGTCCCTCCAGCACCACAATGGGCTCTGATATGGGCTGGGTCCCCATCTGGTCAGGGATCTGCCACACCTGCAGGGGGACACAATACAACGTTACACATATAGGGGGACACAATATAACGTTGCACATATAAGGGGACACAATACAACGTTGCACATTACAGGGGGACACAATATAATGTCACACATATAGGGGGACACAATACAACGTCGCACATATAGGGGGACACAATACAACGTCGCACATATAGGGGGACACAATATAACGTTGCACATATAGGGGGACACAATATAACGTTGCATATATAGGGGGACACAAAATATCGTTGCACATATAGGGGGACACAATACAACGTCGCACATATAGGGGGACACAATATAATGTCACACATATAGGGGGACACAATACAACGTCGCACATATAGGGGGACACAAAATATCATTGCACATATAGGGGAACACAATATAACGTTGCACATACAGTATTCGGCCCCCTTGAACTTTGCAACCTTTTGCCACATTTCAGGCTTCAAACATAAAGATATAAAACTTTTTGAGAATAATCAACAACAAGTGGGACACAATCATGAAGTGGAACGACATTTATTGGATATTTCAAACTTTTTTAACAAATCAAAAACTGAAAAATTGGGCGTGCAAAATTATTCAGCCCCCTTAAGTTAATACTTTGTAGCGCCACTTTTTGCTGCGATTACAGCTGTAAGTCGCTTGGGGTATGTCTCTATCAGTTTTGCACATCGAGAGACTGACATTTTTTCCCATTCCTCCTTGCAAAACAGCTCGAGCTCAGTGAGGTTGGATGGAGAGCATTTGTGAACAGCAGTTGTCAGTTCTTTCCACAGATTCTCGATTGGATTCAGGTCTGGACTTTGACTTGGCCATTCTAACACCTGGATATGTTTATTTTTGAACCATTCCATTGTAGATTTTGCTTTATGTTTTGGATCGTTGTCTTGTTGGAATACAAATCTCCGTCCCAGTCTCAGGTCTTTTGCAGACTCCATCAGGTTTTCTTCCAGAATGGTCCTGTATTTGGCTCCATCCATCTTCCCATCAATTTGAACCACCTTCCCTGTCCCTGCTGAAGAAAAGCAGGCCCAAACCATGATGCTGCCACCACCATGTTTGACAGTGGGGATGGTGTGTTCAGAGAGATGAGCTGTGTTGCTTTTACGCCAAACATAACGTTTTGCATTGTTGGCAAAAAGTTCAATTTTGGTTTCATCTGACCAGAGCACCTTCTTCCACATGTTTGGTGTGTCTCCCAGGTGGCTTGTGGCAAACTTTAAACAACACTTTTTATGGATATCTTTAAGAAATGGCTTTCTTCTTGCCACTCTTCCATAAAGGCCAGATTTGTGCAATATACGACTGATTGTTGTCCTATGGACAGAGTCTCCCACCTCAGCTGTAGATCTCTGCAGTTCATCCAGAGTGATCATGGGCCTCTTGGCTGCATCTCTGATCAGTTTTCTCCTTGTATGAGCTGAAAGTTTAGAGGGACGGCCAGGTCTTGGTAGATTTGCAGTGGTCTGATACTCCTTCCATTTCAATATTATCGCTTGCACAGTGCTCCTTGGGATGTTTAAAGCTTGGGAAATCTTTTTGTATCGAAATCCGGCTTTAAACTTCTTCACAACAGTATCTCGGATCTGCCTGGTGTGTTCCTTTGTTCTTCATGATGCTCTCTGCGCTTTTAACGGACCTCTGAGACTATCACAGTGCAGGTGCATTTATACGGAGACTTGATTACACACAGGTGGATTGTATTTATCATCATTAGTCATTTAGGTCAACATTGGATCATTCGGAGATCCTCACTGAACTTCTGGAGAGAGTTTGCTGCACTGAAAGTAAAAGGGGCTGAATCGTTTTTAATAGTTTTTGATTTGTTAAAAAAGTTTGAAATATCCAATAAATGTCGTTCCACTTCATGATTGTGTCCCACTTGTTGTTGATTCTTCACAAAAAAATACAGTTTTATATCTTTATGTTTGAAGCCTGAAATGTGGCAAAAGGTCGCAAAGTTCAAGGGGGCCGAATACTTTCGCAAGGCACTGTATAGGGGGACACAATACAACGTCGCACATATAGGGGAACACAATATAACGTTGCACATATAGGGGGACACAATATAACGTTGCACATATAGGGGAACACAATACAACGTTACACATACAGGTGGACACAATATAATGTTGCACATATAGGGGGACACAATACAACGTTACACATATAGGGGGACACAATACAACGTTACACATATAGGGGGACACAATACAACGTTACACATATAGGGGGACACAATACAACGTTACACATATAGGGGGACACAATGCAACGTTACACATATAGGGGGACACAATACAACGTTACACATATAGGGGGACACAATACAACGTTACACATATAGGGGGACACAATACAACGTTACACATATAGGGGGACACAATACAACGTTACACATATAGGGGGACACAATACAACGTTATACATATAGGGGGACACAATACAACATTACACATATAGGGGGACACAATACAACGTTACACATATGGGGACACAATACAACGTTACACATACAGGGGGACACAATACAACGTTACACATATAGGGGGACACAATGCAACGTTACACATACAGGGGGACACAATACAACGTTACACATATAGGGGGACACAATACAACGTTACACATATAGGGGGACACAATACAATGTTACACATATAGGGGGACACAATACAACATTATACATACAGTAGCAGTCAAACGTTTGGACACACCTACTCATTCAATGGATTTTATTTATTTGTACTATTTTCTACATTGTAGAATAATAGTGAAGACATCAAAACTATGAAATAACACACATGGAATCATGTAGTAGCCAAAAAAGTGTTACACAAATCAAAATATATTTTATATTTTAGAATCTTCAAAATAGCCACCCTTTGCCTTGCTGACAGCTTTGCACACTCTTGGCATTCTCTCAACCAGCTGCATGAGGTAGTCACCTGGAATGCATTTCAATTAAAAAGTGTGCCTTGTTAAAAATGTATTTGTGGAATTTGTTTCCCTCTTAATGCGTTTCAGCCAATCAGTTGTGTAGGGGTGGTATACAGAAGATAGCCCTATTTGGTAAAAGACCAAGTCCATATTATGGCAAGAACAGCTCAAATAAGCAAAGAGCAACAACAGTCCATCATTACTTTAAGACATGAAGGTCAGTCAATGCAGAAAATATCATGAACTTTGAAAGTTTCTTCAAGTGCAGTTGCAAAAACCATGAAGCTCTATGAGTTAACTGTCTCTCATGAGGACCACCACAGGAAATGAAGACCCAGAGTTACCTCTGCTGCAGAGGATAAGTTCATTAGAGATACCAGCCTCTGAAATTGCAGCCCAAATAAATGCTTCACAGAGTTCAAGTAAAAGATACATCACAACATCAACTGTTTAGAGGAGACTGCGTGAATCAGGCCTTCATGGTCGATTTGCTGCAAAGAGACCACTACTAAAGGACACCAATAATAAGAAGAGGCATGTTTGGGCCAAGAAACACGAGCAATGGACATTAGACCGGTGGATATCTGTCCTTTGGTCTGATGAGTCCAAAATTGAGATTTTGGGTTCCAACCGCTGCATCTTTGTGAGCCGCAGAGTAGGTGAATGGATGATCTCCGCATGTGTGGTTCCCACCGTGAAGCATGGAGGAGGAGGTGTGATGGTGCTTTGCCGGTGACACTGTCAGTGATTTATTTAGAATTCAAGGCACTCTTAACCAGCATTCTGTAGCGATACACCATCCCATCTACTCTTAGTGGGACTATCATTTGTTTTTCAACAGGACAAGTGTCTGGAACGACCTACCTGGCTATCATTGTAAATAATAATTTGTTCTTTAAAAAAAAAAAGTATGTTTTTTACCCCTTTTCTCCCCAATTTTGTGGTATCCAATTGTTTTAGTAGCTACTATCTTGTCTCATCGCTACAACTCCCGTAAGGGCTCGGGAGAGACGAAGGTTGAAAGTCATGCGTCCTCTGATACACAACCCAACCAAGCCGCACTGCTTCTTAACACAGCGCACATCCAACCCGGAAGACAGCCGCACCAATGTGTCGGAGGAAACACTGTGCAACCTTGGTTAGCGCGCACTGCGCCCGGCCCGCCACAGGAGTTGCTGGTGCGTGATGAGACAAGGATTTCCCTACTGGCCAAACCCTCCCTAACCCAGATGACGCTAGGCCAATTGTGCGTCGCCCTCCACGGACCTCCCGGTCGCGGCCGGTTACGACAGAGCTTGGGCGCGAACCCAGAGTCTCTGGTGGCACAGCTGGCGCTGCAGTACAGCGCCCTTAACCACTGCACCACCCGGGAGGCCTAAATAATTTGTTCTTAACTGACTTGCCTAGTTAAATAAAAATGTTTATAAAAGCATATGTGTGAACACCTTCAAGACTGTTGGAAAAGCATTCCAGGTGAAACTGGTTGAGAGAATGCCAAGAGTGTGCAAATCTGTCATCAAGGCAAAAGGTGGCTACTTTCAGGAATCTAATATATAACATATATTTTGATTTGTTTCACACTTTTTTGGCGGGGTTACTACATGATTCCATATGTGTTATTTCAGTATTATTCTTATTTCAAAGTTTTGATGTCTTTCCTATTATTCTACAATGTATAAAAGAGTAAAAATAAAGAAAAACCCTGGAATGAGTAGGTCTCTCTGTCTCTCTCTCTCTCTCTCGCTCTCTCGCTCTCTCTCTATTTATCTAAAGGAAACACCAATATATAGTGTCTTGATAGGGCGGTGGTCCTCCACCAATCAGAACAGCTTCAATGCCCCTTGTCATAGATTCTACAAGTGTCTGGAACTCTATTGGATGGCTGAGACGCCATTCTTCCACGAGATTGGATGGCTGAGACGCCATTCTTCCACGAGATTGGATGGCTGAGACGCCATTCCTCCACGAGATTGGATGGCTGAGACGCCATTCTTCCACGAGATTGGATGGCTGAGACGCCATTCTTCCACGAGATTGGATGGATGCAACACTATTCCTCAGCTGTTACAAGACTGACTTCCAGGAAAAATTCCAATATTTGGTGTTTTGTTGATGGTGGTGGAAAACGTTTCCATGCTCATCAAACCAATCAGTGACCACCCGTGCCCTGTGGATGGGGGGGAATTGTCATCCTGGATAGAAAGGATTCACCACAGGTTGAAGGTGATCACTCAGAATGGCTGTCTATTTATTGGTGTTTACCTTGTCCTCTAAGGGGTTGAGTGGACCTTAACCATGCCAGGAAAATGCACCCCAACACCATAACAGATCCATCAGAACCCTCATTTACTCAAGGGTTTCCATTATTCTGTCTGTCTGTCTGTCTGTCTGTCTGTCTGTCTGTCTGTCTGTCTGTCTGTCTGTCTGTCTGTCTGTCTGTCTGTCTATCTGTCTGTCTGTCTGTCTGTCTGTCTGTCTGTCTGTCTGTCTGTCTGTCTGTCTGTCTGTCTGTCTGCCTGCCTGTCTGCCTGCCTGCCTGCCTGCCTGCCTGCCTGCCTG
The DNA here is from genome assembly GCF_034236695.1 of Oncorhynchus nerka. Taxonomy (NCBI): domain Eukaryota; kingdom Metazoa; phylum Chordata; class Actinopteri; order Salmoniformes; family Salmonidae; genus Oncorhynchus; species Oncorhynchus nerka. The sequence goes on along the minus strand of NC_088405.1, from coordinate 96,601,492 downwards.
CCTGCCTGCCTGTCTGCCTGCCTGCCTGTCTGTCTGTCTGTAGCAGTGCTTTATCCCATTACCAGAACAAAGGCATCAGTGTAGTGACACATGGTCTTATGAACATAGCCTGTACTGTACTCCATTCATTCACACAAGCAGCTGTTAGAAGACTGGCAGTACCATCATATGATAGCTACTCCTTGATTTCAATAGATGTTCATTGTCAGAAAATACCCTTGTTTGCATCAATGTGTTCTCTCTTTGATACACACACACACACACACACACACACACACACACACACACACACACACACACACACACACACACACACAGCTTTGATATCTCATCCCTCTCCATCTGCTCACCCTTAGAGGCTCATATCTGTCATCTGATTGGTTGATAGGGGGGAGGGGGGGGTTTGGGGGGGAGGAAGCACTATGTTAACACATGTTTATAAATACAAACCAGCGGCTACCCCAACAAAACCCCTACCCCTTTTCTAAAAGTGCACAGTACTCCTCATGAAGAGCCATGGGATCTTTAGTGGCCACAGAGAGTCAGGATCTTTAGTGACCACAGAGAGTCAGGATCTTTAGTGGCCACAGAGAGTCAGGATCTTTAGTGGCCACAGAGAGTCAGGATCTTTTGTGACCACAGAGAGTCAGGATCTTTAGTGGCCACAGAGAGTCAGGATCTTTAGTGACCACAGAGAGTCAGGATCTTTAGTGGCCACAGAGAGTCAGGATCTTTAGTGACCACAGAGAGTCAGGATCTTTAGTGACCACAGAGAGTCAGGATCTTTAGTGGCCACAGAGAGTCAGGATCTTTAGTGACCACAGAGAGTCAGGATCTTTAGTGACCACAGAGAGTCAGGATCTTTAGTGGCCACAGAGAGTCAGGATCTTTAGTGGCCACAGAGAGTCAGGATCTTTAGTGACCACAGAGAGTCAGGATCTTTAGTGGCCACAGAGAGTCAGGATCTTTAGTGACCACAGAGAGTCAGGATCTTTAGTGACCACAGAGAGTCAGGACCTTGGTTTGACAGATCAGTAGAAGAAGAACAGCTTGTTGGAAACACAGGCAGTTCATACATGATGTTCATTTACACTACAGTATGAACAGACACACACACACACACACACACACACAAACACACACACACACACACACACACACACAGGCTGCCAGCCTTACCATGGCGGTGGTGTCCTCTGAGCAGGATGCCAGGATGTTGTCGTTGTGAGGGCACCAGTCGATGTCCAGGACGGGCCCAGCGTGGCCAGTCACCAACGGGTGGTTCTTATCCAGACGACCCATCTATATCACACAGGACAGGACAGGAGGATGACGTCACGGCACTGTACATAGTCTCTCATTACTGTAGTTAGTTCACTCTACATCCTAGCAACAGCAATAGACATCTAGTTAGTTCACTCTACATCCTAGCAACAACAATAGACATCTAGTTAGTTCACTCTACATCCTAGCAACAACAATAAGCATCTAGTTAGTTCACTCTACATCCTAGCAACAACAATAAGCATCTACATCCTAGCAACAACAATAGACATCTAGTTAGTTCACTCTACATCCTAGCAACAACAATAGACATCTAGTTAGTTCACTCTACATCCTAGCAACAGCAATAGACATCTAGTTAGTTCACTCTACATCCTAGCAACAACAATAGACATCTAGTTAGTTCACTCTACATCCTAGCAACAGCAATAGACATCTAGTTAGTTCACTCTACATCCTAGCAACAACAATAAGCATCTAGTTAGTTCACTCTACATCCTAGCAACAACAATAAGCATCTACATCCTAGCAACAACAATAGACATCTAGTTAGTTCACTCTACATCCTAGCAACAACAATATACATCTAGTTAGTTCACTCTACATCCTAGCAACAACAATAGACATCTAGTTAGTTCACTCTACATCCTAGCAACAACAATAGACATCTAGTTAGTTCACTCTACATCCAGGCAACAACAATAGACATCTAGTTAGTTCACTCTACATCCTAGCAACAACAATAGACATCTAGTTAGTTCACTCTACATCCTAGCAACAGCAATAGACATCTAGTTAGTTCACTCTACATCCTAGCAACAGCAATAGACATCTAGTTAGTTCACTCTACATCCTAGCAACAACAATAAGCATCTAGTTAGTTCACTCTACATCCTAGCAACAACAATAAGCATCTACATCCTAGCAACAACAATAGACATCTAGTTAGTTCACTCTACATCCTAGCAACAACAATAGACATCTAGTTAGTTCACTCTACATCCTAGCAACAACAATAGACATCTAGTTAGTTCACTCTACATCCAGGCAACAACAATAGACATCTAGTTAGTTCACTCTACATCCTAGCAACAACAATAGACATCTAGTTAGTTCACTCTACATCCTAGCAACAGCAATAGACATCTAGTTAGTTCACTCTACATCCTAGCAACAACAATAGACATCTAGTTAGTTCACTCTACATCCTAGCAACAGCAATATACATCTAGTTAGTTCACTCTACATCCTAGCAACAACAATAAGCATCTAGTTAGTTCACTCTACATCCTAGCAACAACAATAAGCATCTACATCCTAGCAACAACAATAGACATCTAGTTAGTTCACTCTACATCCTAGCAACAACAATATACATCTAGTTAGTTCACTCTACATCCAGGCAACAACAATAGACATCTAGTTAGTTCACTCTACATCCTAGCAACAACAATAGACATCTAGTTAGTTCACTCTACATCCTAGCAACAACAATAGACATCTAGTTAGTTCACTCTACATCCTAGCGCTCAGCAATATGTATCTATCCCCTAACAACATGGCTACAGTGGGTTGGATTGTAACAAGGGCATTTCCATGTATAAGGCACTAACATATACATTTGGTGTCAAATGAAAGCTACGAGTCTAGGCTATAATTCTCTGAAATTAAAGCATATATAAATGTTTAAAACATTTTCCATTCTGAAAATCAGGGATAAACAAATACTTTTATTTCTGGTCAAACAGATAGAAAATGTGTCTTAGAAAACAGTAGAGTATAGTTCAGGAGAGGAGATTAGATTAGAGTACATTATAATCTACTGTGTTGTACTGTAATGTACTGTAATCTACTGCTGTGGTGTCCAAGCCTGTGAAACATAGACGTCTTATGATTGGTACAGATTTGGTCAGGTCAGGACCAACCAAATTTGGTCTTGTTTGCAGGCGGAGCTCATTAAAATAATAGCCAGTGTGTAGAATGATACCAAAACATGCAACGTAGGATTCTACGGTATTCTCCCTTGTGTACCTATCACCGTGAAGAGAATGACATTCATCATTATGCATTTCTGTATAGTACAGATCAGGAACCCATGATGTCATTCTGTTACCCATGGAATTTCCCACAACCGTCCCCAAAATGTTTTATAATACAGTTGATTTGTCACGTTCTGACCTTTATTTCCTTTGTTTTGTCATTATTTAGTATGGTCAGGGCGTGAGTTGGGGTGGGCAGTCTATGTTTGTTTTTCTATAATTTGGGTATTTCTATGTTTCGGCCTAGTATGGTTCTCAATCAGAGGCAGGTGTCATTAGTTGTCTCTGATTGAGAATCATACTTAGGTAGCCTGGGTTTCACTGTGTGTTTGTGGGTGATTGTTCCTGTCTCTGTGTTTGCACCAGATAGGGCTGTTTAGGTTTTCTCACGTTTATTGTTTTCTTAGTCTATTCATGTATAGTTTTCTTTATTAAAGAACCATGAATAGAAACCACGCTGCATTTTGGTCCGCCTCTCCTTCACCACAAGAAAACCGTTACATGATTGTGACAACCAAACCCCACATTCCACATGACAACCAAACCCCACATTCCACGTGACAACCAAACCCCACATTCCACATGACAACCAAACCCCACATTCCACGTGACAACCAAACTCCACATTCCACGTGACAACCAAACCCCACATTCCACGTGACAACCAAACCCCACATTCCACGTGACAACCAAACCCCACATTCCACATGACAACCAAACCCCACATTCCATGTGACAACCAAACCCCACATTCCACGTGACAACCAAACCCCACATTCCACATGACAACCAAACCCCATATTCCACGTGACAACCAAACCCCACATTCCACGTGACAACCAAACCCCACATTCCACGTGACAACCAAACCCCACATTCCATGTGACAACCAAACCCCACATTCCATGTGACAACCAAACCCCACATTCCACATGACAACCAAACCCCACATTCCACGTGACAACCAAACCCCACATTCCACATGACAACCAAACCCCACATTCCACATGACAACCAAACCCCACATTCCACGTGACAACCAAACCCCACATTCCACGTGACAACCAAACCCCACATTCCACGTGACAACCAAACCCCACATTCCACATGACAACCAAACCCCACATTCCACATGACAACCAAACCCCACATTCCACGTGACAACCAAACCCCACATTCCACATGACAACCAAACCCCACATTCCACATGACAACCAAACCCCACATTCCACGTGACAACCAAACCCCACATTCCACGTGACAACCAAACCCCACATTCCACATGACAACCAAACCCCACATTCCACGTGACAACCAAACCCCACATTCCACGTGACAACCAAACCCCACATTCCACGTGACAACCAAACCCCACATTCCATGTGACAACCAAACCCCACATTCCATGTGACAACCAAACCCCACATTCCACATGACAACCAAACCCCACATTCCACGTGACAACCAAACCCCACATTCCACATGACAACCAAACCCCACATTCCACATGACAACCAAACCCCACATTCCACATGACAACCAAACCCCACATTCTACGTGACAACCAAACCCCACATTCTACGTGACAACCAAACCCCACATTCCACGTGACAACCAAACCCCACATTCCACGTGACAACCAAACCCCACATTCTACGTGACAACCAAACCCCACATTCCACATGACAACCAAACCCCACATTCCACATGACAACCAAACCCCACATTCCATGTGACAACCAAACCCCACATTCCATGTGACAACCAAACCCCACATTCCACATGACAACCAAACGTGACAACCAAACCCCACATTCCACGTGACAACCAAACCCCACATTCCACGTGACAACCAAACGTGACAACCAAACCCCACATTCCACGTGACAACCAAACCCCACATTCCACGTGACAACCAAACCCAACATTCCACGTGACAACCAAACCCCACATTCCACGTGACAACCAAACCCCACATTCCATGTGACAACCAAACCCCACATTCCGCGTGACAACCAAACGTGACAACCAAACCCCACATTCCACGTGACAACCAAACCCCACATTCCATGTGACAACCAAACCCCACATTCCACGTGACAACCAAACCCCACATTCCATGTGACAACCAAACCCCACATTCCGCGTGACAACCAAACGTGACAACCAAACCCCACATTCCACGTGACAACCAAACCCCACATTCCATGTGACAACCAAACCCCACATTCCACGTGACAACCAAACCCCACATTCCATGTGACAACCAAACCCCACATTCCACGTGACAACCAAACGTGACAACCAAACCCCACATCCCGCGTGACAACCAAACGTGACAACCAAACGTGACAACCAAACCCCACATCCCACGTGACAACCAAACGTGACAACCAAACCCCACATTCCACATGACAACCAAACCCCACATTCCACGTGACAACCAAACCCCACATTCCACATGACAACCAAACCCCACATTCCATGTGACAACCAAACCCCACATTCCACGTGACAACCAAACCCCACATTCCATGTGACAACCAAACCCCACATTCCATGTGACAACCAAACCCCACATTCCATGTGACAACCAAACCCCACATTCCGCGTGACAACCAAACCCCACATTCCACGTGACAACCAAACCCCACATTCCACGTGACAACCAAACCCCACATTCCACATGACAACCAAACCCCACATTCCACGTGACAACCAAACCCCACATTCCACATGACAACCAAACCCCACATTCCACGTGACAACCAAACCCCACATTCCACGTGACAACCAAACCCCACATTCCATGTGACAACCAAACCCCACATTCCACGTGACAACCAAACCCCACATTCCACGTGACAACCAAACCCCACATTCCACATGACAACCAAACCCCACATTCCATGTGACAACCAAACCCCACATTCCACATGACAACCAAACCCCACATTCCATGTGACAACCAAACCCCACATTCCACATGACAACCAAACCCCACATTCCACGTGACAACTGACCCCACATTCCACGTGACAACCAAACCCCACATTCCACGTGACAACCAAACCCCACATTCCACATGACAACCAAACCCCACATTCCACATGACAACCAAACCCCACATTCCACGTGACAACCAAACCCCACATTCCACGTGACAACCAAACCCCACATTCCACGTGACAACCAAACCCCACATTCCACATGACAACCAAACCCCACATTCCACATGACAACCAAACCCCACATTCCACGTGACAACCAAACCCCACATTCCACATGACAACCAAACCCCACATTCCACATGACAACCAAACCCCACATTCCACGTGACAACCAAACCCCACATTCCACGTGACAACCAAACCCCACATTCCACATGACAACCAAACCCCACATTCCATGTGACAACCAAACCCCACATTCCATGTGACAACCAAACCCCACATTCCACGTGACAACCAAACCCCACATTCCACATGACAACCAAACCCCACATTCCACGTGACAACCAAACCCCACATTCCACGTGACAACCAAACCCCACATTCCACGTGACAACCAAACCCCACATTCCATGTGACAACCAAACCCCACATTCCATGTGACAACCAAACCCCACATTCCACATGACAACCAAACCCCACATTCCACGTGACAACCAAACCCCACATTCCACATGACAACCAAACCCCACATTCCACATGACAACCAAACCCCACATTCCACATGACAACCAAACCCCACATTCTACGTGACAACCAAACCCCACATTCTACGTGACAACCAAACCCCACATTCCACGTGACAACCAAACCCCACATTCCACGTGACAACCAAACCCCACATTCTACGTGACAACCAAACCCCACATTCCACATGACAACCAAACCCCACATTCCACATGACAACCAAACCCCACATTCCATGTGACAACCAAACCCCACATTCCATGTGACAACCAAACCCCACATTCCACATGACAACCAAACGTGACAACCAAACCCCACATTCCACGTGACAACCAAACCCCACATTCCACGTGACAACCAAACGTGACAACCAAACCCCACATTCCACGTGACAACCAAACCCCACATTCCACGTGACAACCAAACCCAACATTCCACGTGACAACCAAACCCCACATTCCACGTGACAACCAAACCCCACATTCCATGTGACAACCAAACCCCACATTCCGTGACAACCAAACGTGACAACCAAACCCCACATTCCACGTGACAACCAAACCCCACATTCCATGTGACAACCAAACCCCACATTCCACGTGACAACCAAACCCCACATTCCATGTGACAACCAAACCCACATTCCGCGTGACAACCAAACGTGACAACCAAACCCCACATTCCACGTGACAACCAAACCCCACATTCCATGTGACAACCAAACCCCACATTCCACGTGACAACCAAACCCCACATTCCATGTGACAACCAAACCCCAATTCCACGTGACAACCAAACGTGACAACCAAACCCCACATCCCGTGACAACCAAACGTGACAACCAAACGTGACAACCAAACCCCATATCCCACGTGACAACCAAACGTGACAACCAAACCCCACATTCCACATGACAACCAAACCCCACATTCCACGTGACAACCAAACCCCACATTCCACATGACAACCAAACCCCACATTCCACATGACAACCAAACCCCACATTCCACATGACAACCAAACCCCACATTCCATGTGACAACCAAACCCCACATTCCATGTGACAACCAAACCCCACATTCCATGTGACAACCAAACCCCACATTCCGCGTGACAACCAAACCCCACATTCCATGTGACAACCAAACCCCACATTCCACGTGACAACCAAACCCCACATTCCACGTGACAACCAAACCCCACATTCCACGTGACAACCAAACCCCACATTCCACATGACAACCAAACCCCACATTCCACGTGACAACCAAACCCCACATTCCACGTGACAACCAAACCCCACATTCCATGTGACAACCAAACCCCACATTCCACGTGACAACCAAACCCCACATTCCACGTGACAACCAAACCCCACATTCCACATGACAACCAAACCCCACATTCCATGTGACAACCAAACCCCACATTCCACATGACAACCAAACCCCACATTCCATGTGACAACCAAACCCCACATTCCACATGACAACCAAACCCCACATTCCACGTGACAACTAAACCCCACATTCCACGTGACAACCAAACCCCACATTCCACGTGACAACCAAACCCCACATTCCACGTGACAACCAAACCCCACATTCCACATGACAACCAAACCCCACATTCCACGTGACAACCAAACCCCACATTCCATGTGACAACCAAACCCCACATCCACCTGACAACCAAACCCCACATTCCATGTGACAACCAAACCCCACATTCCGCGTGACAACCAAACGTGACAACCAAACCCCACATTCCACGTGACAACCAAACCCCACATTCCACATGACAACCAAACCCCACATTCCATGTGACAACCAAACCCCACATTCCACGTGACAACCAAACCCCACATTCCACGTGACAACCAAACCCCACATTCCACGTGACAACCAAACCCCACATTCCACGTGACAACCAAACCCCACATTCCACGTGACAACCAAACCCCACATTCCACGTGACAACCAAACCCCACATTCCACATGACAACCAAACCCCACATTCCACGTGACAACCAAACCCCACATTCCACGTGACAACCAAACCCCACATTCCACATGACAACCAAACCCCACATTCCACGTGACAACCAAACCCCACATTCCACGTGACAACCAAACCCCACATTCCACGTGACAACCAAACCCCACATTCCACGTGACAACCAAACCCCACATTCCACGTGACAACCAAACCCCACATTCCACGTGACAACCAAACCCCACATTCCATGTGACAACCAAACCCCACATTCCGCGTGACAACCAAACCCCACATTCCGCGTGACAACCAAACCCCACATTCCATGTGACAACCAAACCCCACATTCCACGTGACAACCAAACCCCACATTCCACATGACAACCAAACCCCACATTCCACGTGACAACCAAACCCCACATTCCACATGACAACCAAACCCCACATTCCACGTGACAACCAAACCCCACATTCCACATGACAACCAAACCCCACATTCCACGTGACAACCAAACCCCACATTCCACATGACAACCAAACCCCACATTCCACGTGACAACCAAACCCCACATTCCACATGACAACCAAACCCCACATTCCACGTGACAACTAAACCCCACATTCCACGTGACAACCAAACCCCACATTCCACGTGACAACCAAACCCCACATTCCACGTGACAACCAAACCCCACATTCCACGTGACAACCAAACCCCACATTCCACCTGACAACCAAAACCCCACATTCCACGTGACAACCAAACCCCACATTCCACGTGACAACCAAACCCCACATTCCACCTGACAACCAAACCCACATTCCATGTGACAACCAAACCCCACATTCCACATGACAACCAAACCCCACATTCCACGTGACAACCAAACCCCACATTCCACGTGACAACCAAACCCCACATTCCACGTGACAACCAAACCCCACATTCCACGTGACAACCAAACCCCACATTCCACGTGACAACCAAACCCCACATTCCACGTGACAACCAAACCCCACATTCCACATGACAACCAAACCCCACATTCCACGTGACAACCAAACCCCACATTCCACATGACAACCAAACCCCACATTCCATGTGACAACCAAACCCCACATTCCACATGACAACCAAACCCCACATTCCACGTGACAACTAAACCCCACATTCCACGTGACAACCAAACCCCACATTCCACGTGACAACCAAACCCCACATTCCACGTGACAACCAAACCCCACATTCCACATGACAACCAAACCCCACATTCCACGTGACAACCAAACCCCACATTCCACGTGACAACCAAACCCCACATTCCATGTGACAACCAAACCCCACATTCCACGTGACAACCAAACCCCACATTCCATGTGACAACCAAACCCCACATTCCATGTGACAACCAAACCCCACATTCCACGTGACAACCAAACCCCACATTCCATGTGACAACCAAATGCAAACATTTACTAATCATTCAAAGAAAAACTTTATCCACACCCATTGCACAGTCTTCACATTTTGCTGCCTTAAATTTAAATCTAAAATCTATTTTAAAAAAAAATCTAAATCTATTTTTTCTACAGATCTACACAACCTATTCAACCAGTTTCAAAGTGAAAGAAAATGATATGAACATTTTCCAAATTAATCAAAAAAATCTAAAAATGAATATGTATTGTGGTGGAAGCCTCATGTTATGGGTATGCTTATCACTGGCAGAGATTAGGGCGTTTGTTAGGATAAAAATCCATTTGAATGGTGCAAAGCCCATATAAAACATTTGTGGAAACCGTGCCTCAGTCTTTTGAAAATCTAACCTTGGGATATAGTTGTATTTTCAGCAGGAATATCACCAAATATTTAATGCCAAAGACACCAGAATGGCTTGTCCTGAGTGGTCCTTCCGCAGTCCTGACATAAATTTGCTTGAAAACCAGAGACAAGGATTGATAATTGCTGTCCATCAATGACTCCTAACCAAATTTACTGAGCTTGAGCAATTTTGACAAAAACGATGGAAAAATGTTGCCCTAAGAGTTGTTCGAAGTTGGTTGAATCTTATTCACAATGAATCACAGCTGTAATGGCTGCCAAAGGAGCTTCCACCAAGTGTTAACTCTGGGCTGAGAAGACACAATGCATCATTGTTCTTTTAGTTTAAGGCAGCTACATGTGAAGACTGTGCACGTGGTGTGTAGACTTCACCAGCGACTCTAAATTCCCCTCACCTCAATGTTTTGTTAGGAATTGACCAGGTGGATGAGTTATTTTAAAGAATTCACACATTTGAACCTTAAAATTATTACACACTGCTGTTAAGATCGGGAGTAATTAGCACTGTGACAACCAACCCATGAGAGAACCAACCCCTGAGAGAATGAGACAACCAACCCATGAGACAACCAACCCCTGAGAGAATGAGACAACCAACCCCTGAGAGAATGAGACAACCAACCCCTGAGAGAATGAGACAACCAACCCCTGAGAGAATGAGACAACCAACCCCTGAGAGAATGAGACAACCAACCCCTGAGAGAATGAGACAACCAACCCCTGAGAGAATGAGACAACCAACCGCTGAGACAACCAACCCCTGAGAGAATGAGACAACCAACCCCTGAGAGAATGAGACAACCAACCCCTGAGAGAATGAGACAACCAACCCCTGAGAGAATGAGACAACCAACCCATGAGAGAATGAGACAACCAACCCATGAGAGAATGAGACAACCAACCGCTGAGAGAATGAGACAACCAACCCATGAGAGAATGAGACAACCAACCGCTGAGAGAATGAGACAACCAACCCATGAGAGAATGAGACAACCAACCGCTGAGAGAATGAGACAACCAACCCATGAGAGAATGAGACAACCAACCCATGAGAGAATGAGACAACCAACCCATGAGAGAATGAGACAACCAACCGCTGAGAGAATGAGACAACTAACCGCTGAGACAACCAACCCATGAGAGAATGAGATAACCAACCCCTGAGAGAATGAGATAACCAACCCCTGAGATAACCAACCCCTGAGAGAATGAGACAACCAGCCCCTGAGAGGTGTGTATTTATAGCAGCGTGAGGTGGTGTTGAAGAGGGAGTTTTTCTTTTGGTTCACCAGGGAGCCAGTGCATGGTGGATGGAGCAACATAGATACAGTTGAAGTCGGAAGTTTACATACACCTTAGCCAAATACATTTAAACTCAGTTTTTCACAATTCCTGACATTTAATCCTAGTAAATATTCCCCGTCTTAGGTCAGTTAGGATCACCACTTTATTTTAAGAATATGAAATGTCAGAATAATAGTAGAGAGTGATTTATTTCAGATTTTATTTCTTTCATCACATTCCCAGTAGGTCAGAAGTTTACATACACTCAATTATTATTTGGCAGCATTGCCTTAAACAATTGAAATGTGGGTCAAACGTTTCGGGTAGCCTTCCACAAGCTTCCCACAATAAGTTAGGTGACTTTTGGCCCATTCCTCCTGACAGAACTGGTGGAACTGAGTCAGGTTTGTAGGGCTCCTTGCTCACACACTCTTTTTCAGTTCTGTCCACACATTTTCTATAGGATTGAGGTCAAGGCTTTGTGATGGCCACTCCAATACCTTGACTTTGTTGTCCTTAAGCCATTTTGCCACAACTTTGGAAGTATGCTTGGGGTCATTGTCCATTTGGAAGACCCATTTGCGACCAAGCTTTAACTTAACTGATGTCTTGAGATGTTGCTTCAATATATCCACATAATTTCCCTCCCTCATGATGCCATCTATTTTGTGAAGTGCACCAGTCCCTCCTGCAGCAAAGCACCCCCACAACATGATGCTGACTCCCCCGTGCTTCACGGTTGGGATGGTGTTCTTCGGCTTGCAAGCCTCCCCCTTTTTCCTCCAAACATAACGATGGTCATTATGGCCAAACAGTTCTATTTTTGTTTTTGTTCAGACCCGATGACATTTATCCAAAAAGTACAATCTTTGTAGCCTTGACATCATTTTCTGGAATTTTCCAAGCTGTTTAAAGGCACAGTCAACTTAGTGTATGTAAACTTCTGACCCACTGGAATTGTGATACAGTGAATTATAAGTGAAATAATCTGTTTGTAAACAATTGTCGGAAAAATTACTTGTGTCATGCACAAAGTAGATGTCCTAACCGACTTGCCAAAACTATAGTTTGTTAAGAAGAAATTCTTGGAGTGGTTAAAAAATTAGTTTTAATGACTCCGACCTAATTGTATGTAAACTTCCGACTTCAACTGTATATATAGACTCTCCATCCATCTAATATATAACCATGTCTATCTCCCCCCTCTCCTACTCTGCTTCCCTCTGTCCATCCATCTAATATATAACCATGTCTATCTCCCCCCCCTCCTACTCTGCTTCCCTCTGTCCATCCGTCTAATATATAACCATGTCTATCTCTGCCTGTGATTATTATTATTTGACCATGCTGGTCATTTATGAACATTTGAACATCTTGGCCATGTTCTGTTATAATCTCCACCCGGCACAGCCAGAAGAGGACTGGCCACCCCACATAGCCTGGTTCCTCTCTAGGTTTCTTCCTAGGTTCCTGCCTTTCTAGGGAGTTTTTCCTAGCCACCGTGCTTCTACACCTGCATTGCTTGCTGTTTGGTGTTTTAGGCTGGGTTTCTGTACAGCACTTTGAGATATCAGCTGATGTTCGAAGGGCTATATAAATCAATTTGATTTGATTTGATTTGAGTGTTAGGTAGGGGGACCTGCGCTGTCTAAGTGAAGGTAGGAAAACCCTGTTTTAGGCAACACCTTGCTGTGTGAGGATAGACTGAGGAGACCAACGGTACATCTCAGGAGCTTTGTCCTCCATAGAGAGATAACACCAAAAACACATATCTCACTAGACTTCAACAACAGCTGAATTAATCCCCTAGCAAGGATGTGTATACAGACTGAATAAGGAGGCCAACATACACACCTTGTTACATACACACCTTGTTAAAAAAACAGCCTGTTACAAACACAGCCTGTTACAGACACATCCTGTTACAGACACAGCCTGTTACAGACACATCCTGTTACAGACACATCCTGTTACAGACACAGCCTGTTACCAACACAGCCTGTTACAGACACATCCTGTTACAGACACATCCTGTTACAGACACATCCTGTTACAGACACATCCTGTTACAAACACACTCTGTTACAAACACACTCTGTTACAAACACACTCTGTTACCGACACACCCTGTTACCAACACAGCCTGTTACCAACACATCCTGTTACCGACACACTCTGTTACCGACACATCCTGTTAAAAACACACTCTGTTACCAACACAGCCTGTTACCAACACAGCCTGTTACCAACACAGCCTGTTACCAACACAGCCTGTTACCAACACACTCTGTTACCAACACAGCCTGTTACAAACACACCCTGTTACCAACACAGCCTGTTACCAACACAGCCTGTTACCAACAATGTCTGTTACCAACATAGCCTGTTACCAACACAGCCTGTTACCAACACAGCCTGTTACAAACACACCCTGTTACAAACACACCCTGTTACCAACACAGCCTGTTACCAACAATGTCTGTTACCAACACAGCCTGTTACCAACACAGCCTGTTACAAACACACCCTGTTACCAACACAGCCTGTTACCAACACAGCCTGTTACCAACAATGTCTGTTACCAACACAGCCTGTTACCAACACAGCCTGTTACCAACACAGCCTGTTACCAACACAGCCTGTTACCAACAATGTCTGTTACCAACATAGCCTGTTACCAACACAGCCTGTTACCAACACAGCCTGTTACCAACACAGCCTGTTACCAACATAGCCTGTTACCAACACAGCCTTTTACCAACACACTCTGTTACCAACACAGCCTGTTACCAACACAGCCTGTTACCAACACAGCCTGTTACCAACATAGCCTGTTACCAACATAGCCTGTTACCAACACCCGCATAAAAAGAAAAAGAAGGTTGCATGGTGTTCTATTGCTATATTGATGCAATACATTTATTAATTAGCCAACTTTTCTGCTTATACATAGCTGCTTTATTGAGGAACGTTTCCCTTACTAACACTGTGATACGTGGTTGCCTTACCTGGCTACCTTGAGATGAATGATGTGGTTGTCCCACCTAGCTACCTTGAGATGAATGATGTGGTTGTCTCACCTAGCTACCTTAAGATGAATGATGTGGTTGTCCCACCTAGCTACCTTAAGATGAATGATGTGGTTGCCTCACCTGGCTACCTTGAGATGAATGATGTGGTTGTCCCACCTAGCTACCTTGAGATGAATGATGTGGTTGTCCCACCTAGCTACCTTAAGATGAATGATGTGGTTGTCTCACCTAGCTACCTTAAGATGAATGATGTGGTTGTCTCACCTGGCTACCTTGAGATGAAGGCACTAACTGTAAGTCTCTCTGGATAACAGTGTATGCTAAATGACTAAAATCTCATGTAAAAATGTTGGGCCAATTGTGCTATGGGACTCCCAATCACGGCCGGTTGTGATACAGCCTGGAATCGAACCAGGGTCTTAGATGCAGTGCCTTAGACCACTGTGCCACTCAGGAGCCCAAGTATACTCATCCTAGCTATACTTATTTATATAGCTATACTCATGTAGCTATGCTTATTAATCTATACGTATTAATCTATACTTATTTATCTATACTTATTTATCTATACTTATTTATATATACTTATGTAGCTATACTTATCTAGCTATACTTATGTAGCTATACTTATGTAGCTATACTTATTTATCTATACTTATTTATATATACTTATGTAGCTATACTTATCTAGCTATACTTATGTAGCTATACTTATCTAGCTATACGTATTAATCTATACTTATGTAGCTATACTTATCTAGCTATACTTATGTAGCTATACTTATCTAGCTATACTTATGTAGCTATACTTATTTATCTAGCTATACTTATTAATCTATACGTATTAATCTATACGTATTAATCTATATTTATGTAGCTATACTTATGTAGCTATACTTATCTAGCTATACTTATGTAGCTATACTTATGTAGCTATACTTATTTATCTATACTTATGTAGCTATACTTATCTAGCTATACTTATCTAGCTATACTTATGTAGCTATACTTATGTAGCTATACTTATGTAGCTATACTTATTTATCTATACTTATTTATCTATACTTATGTAGCTATACTTATGTAGCTATACTTATGTAGCTATACTTATGTAGCTATACTTATCTAGCTATACTTATTTATCTATACTTATGTAGCTATACTTATTAATCTATACTTATCTAGCTATACTTATTAATCTATATTTATTCATCTATATTTATTAATCTATATTTATTCATCTATATTTATTCATCTATATTTATTCATCTATATTTATTAATCTATATTTATTCATCTATACTTA
Organism: Oncorhynchus nerka; assembly: GCF_034236695.1. Taxonomy (NCBI): domain Eukaryota; kingdom Metazoa; phylum Chordata; class Actinopteri; order Salmoniformes; family Salmonidae; genus Oncorhynchus; species Oncorhynchus nerka. Next base: position 96,585,011 of record NC_088405.1, on the reverse strand, counting down.
TTAATCTATACTTATCTAGCTATACTTATTTATATAGCTATACTTATGTAGCTATACTTATTAATCTATATTTATTCATCTATATTTATTAATCTATATTTATTTATCTATACTTATGAAGCTATACTTATTTCCTGTTAACATATTTGTTATTCCTTTAGTTCTATTGTTTCTGTGTGTTCTTCCCTGTGGAATGAAACACACACACACACACACACACAGACAGTAGGGGCGTAGAGATTACTGTACACACACACACACACACACACACAGACAGAGACAGAGACAGTAGGGGCGCAGAGATTACTGTACACACACACACACACACACACACACACACACACAGAGACAGAGACAGTAGGGGCGTAGAGATTACTGTACACACACACACAGAGACAGAGACAGTAGGGGCGTAGAGATTACTGTACACACAAACACACACACACACACACACACACACACAGAGACAGAGACAGTAGGGGCGTAGAGATTACTGTACACACACACACACACACACAGACACAGACAGTAGGGGCGTAGAGATTACTGTACACACACACACACACACAGACAGTAGGGGCGTAGAGATTACTGTACACACACACACACACAGACAGTAGGGGCGTAGAGATTACTGTACACACACACACACACACACACAGACAGTAGGGGCGTAGAGATTACTGTACACACACACACACACACAGACAGTAGGGGCGTAGAGATTACTGTACACACACACACACACACACACACACACACAGACAGTAGGGGCGTAGAGATTACTGTACACACACACACACAGAGAGACAGAGACAGTAGGGGCGTAGAGATTACTGTACACACACACACACAGAGGCATTAGAGGCGTAGTGACGTAGAGATTACTGCACATTGTGTTCTGGTTGAATCCTGATCCCTGTCGTTGAGTTGATTTCAATGGGTCACACATTTTTTATATATTGTCAGTTTTCCCTATCCTATCCCATTTTTGGTTAGCAGTGGCTATAACGTTAAAATAGTTTTAGTAAATCAAAATCAAATCAAATCAAATGTATTTATATAGCCCTTCGTACATCAGCTGATATCTCAAAGTGCTGTACAGAAACCCAGCCTAAAACCCCAAACAGCAAGCAATACAGGTGTAGAAGCACGGTGGCTAGGAAAAACTCCCTAGAAAGGCCAAAACCTAGGAAGAAACCTAGAGAGGAACAAGGCTATGTGGGGTGGCCAGTCCTCTTCAAGCAATGCAGGTGTAGAAGCACGGTGGCTAGGAAAAACTCCCTAGAAAGGCCAAAACCTAGGAAGAAACCTAGTGGCTTTGGAAACAAATCCGAACCATGGATGACTGTCTGTCGGCCCATAAACTTGCTTTCAAATACAGGTAAAGGTCAAGAACAGATACCCTTGACCTCCAGACCCTCAGCTGTTAACCAAAAGAAGTGGTAGGGTTACTGCTTTGCTATTAGTTTAAACTGCGGATTGCTCCTTTACTGACCTTAGAGAGGGGCAGGACGAGGAAGGCTCCGCCCCCACTGGACTCCACGATGACGGCCAGGAACTTTGGGTTGACGGCACAGAACGAGCTGTCCCACGTCACCTTGGAAACGCGTATGTCATCGTAGCCCTGCTCAGTCTTCACCGCCTGGCCAAAGACGTGTCGGAACTTACTCTGTCGTACGATGCTGCGACTCATCGCTATAGAGACGAGGGAGGGAGGGGTCGGGGGGAGAGATAAAGTTGAGTGGGAGAGGGTAAGGTTTGGGCTGCGACTCATCGCTATAGAGACGAGGGAGGGAGGGGTCGGGGGGAGAGATAAAGTTGAGTGGGAGAGGGTAAGGTTTGGAAACATCTACTCAATCAAGGGTTTTTCTTTATTTTGACTATTTTCAACATTGTAGAATAATAGTGAAGACATCAAAACTATGAAATAACACACATGGAAACATGTAGTAACCAAGAAAGTGTTTTAAATAAGTCAAAATGTATTTTATATTTTAGGATCTTCAAAATAGCCACCCTTTGCCTTGCTGACATCTTTGCACACTCTTGGCATTCTCTCAACCAGCTTCATGAGGTAGTGACCTGGAATGCATTTCAATTAATTTAACAGGTGTGTTAAAAGTTCATTTGTGGAATTTGTTTCCTTCTTATTACATTTGAGCCAATCAGTTGTGATGTGACAAGGTATGGGTGGTATACAGAAGATAGCCCTATTTGGTAAAATATGTAACATTTCAACAATTTTGAAAGTTTTTTCAAGTGCAGTCATAAAACCAACAAGCGCTATGATGAAAGTGGCTCTCATGAGGACAACCACAGGAAAGGAAGACCCAGAGTTACCTCTGCTGCAGAGAACAAGTTCATTAGTGGTAACTAACTGCACCTCAGATCGCAGCCCAAATAAATGCTTCACAGAGTTCAAGTAACAGACACATCTCAACATCAACTGTTCAGAGACTGCGTGAATTGCTGCAAAGATTTGCTGCAAAGAAACCACTAGTAAAGGACACCAATAAGAAGAAGAGACTTGCTTGGGCCAAGAAACACAAGCAATCGACATTAGACCAGTGGAAATCTGTCCTTTGGTGTGATGAGTCCAAATGTGAGATTTTTGGTTCCAACCACCGTGTCTTTGTGAGAGGCAGAGTAGGTGAACGGATGATCTCCGCATGTGTTTCCCACCGTGAAGCATGGAGGAGGAGGTCTGATGGTGAGGGGGTGCTTTTCTGGTGACACTGAAATTATGGGACATATTAATAATATTCCACACGAGGCCACTAGATGGCGATTTGGTCATTTGATTGCAGAAAAGCTACTACAGGAAATCAAAACTATTTTTTTCTCTTGCAATTGCATAGCATAGACTATAGAAATGTTGTGCAACATGGGTTTATAGGAACACATTTCATTCCATGCATCAACCAGCTACGAGGAGAAACTTGTGATCCTATTCAGCTCAAACTCTAAAAGCCAGGTCTCTCAGGAAGTGCTTGATTTGATTTTCAATTGCATTTGCATTGATGGTCAGAGTGGAGCGAGGGACAATAGAGCCCTGACTACCAGGCCATTAGGACTTGATGGAGGGACAATAGAGCCCTGAGTACCAGTCCATTAGGACCTGATCTGATGGAGGGACAATAGAGCCCTGAGTACCAGGCCATTAGGACCTGATGGAGAGACAATAGAGCCCTGAGTACCAGTCCATTAGGACCTGATGGAGGGACAATAGAGCCCTGAGTACCAGGCCATTAGGACCTGATGGTGGGACAATAGAGCTCTGAGTACCAGGCCATTAGGACCTGATGGAGAGACAATAGAGCCCTGAGTACCAGTCCATTAGGACCTGATGGAGGGACAATAGAGCCCTGAGTACCAGGCCATTAGGACCTGATGGTGGGACAATAGAGCTCTGAGTACCAGGCCATTAGGACCTGATGGAGGGACAATAGAGTCTGAGTACCAGGCCATTAGGACCTGATGGAGGGACAATAGAGTCCTGAGTACCAGGCCATTAGGACCTGATGGAGGGACAATAGAGCCCTGAGTACCAGGCCATTAGGACCTGAGGGAGGGACAATAGAGCCCTGAGTACCAGGCCATTAGGGCCTGATGGAGGGACAATAGAGCTCTGAGTACCAGGTCATTAGGACCTGATGGAGGGACAATAGAGTCCTGAGTACCAGGACATTAGGACCTGATGGAGGGACAATAGAGCCCTGAGTACCAGGTCATTAGGACCTGATGGAGGGACAATAGAGCCCTGAGTACCAGGCCATTAGGACCTGATGGTGGGACAATAGAGCCCTGAGTACCAGGCCATTAGGACCTGATGGAGGGACAATAGAGCTCTGAGTACCAGTCCATTAGGACCTGATGGAGGGACAATAGTCCATTTAGGACCTGATGGAGGGACAATAGAGCCCTGAGTACCAGGACATTAGGACCTGATGGAGGGACAATAGAGCCCTGAGTACCAGGCCATTAGGACCTGATGGAGGGACAATAGAGCCCTGAGTACCAGGACATTAGGACCTGATGGAGGGACAATAGAGCTCCAGGTCATTAGGACCTGATGGAGGGACAATAGCCAGGCCAGGCCATTAGGACCTGATGGAGGGACAATAGAGCTCTGAGTACCAGGCCATTAGGACCTGATGGAGGGACAATAGAGCTCTGAGTACCAGGTCATTAGGACCTGATGGAGGGACAATAGAGCCCTGAGTACCAGGTCATTAGGACCTGATGGAGGGACAATAGAGCCCTGAGTACCAGGCCATTAGGACCTGATGGAGGGACAATAGAGCTCTGAGTACCAGGCCATTAGGACCTGATGGAGGGACAATAGAGCCCTGAGTACCAGGACATTAGGACCTGATGGAGGGACAATAGAGCCCTGAGTATGTCAGGATTCACGTAGCGGTCATGATTTGGGGCTGTTCAAATGTTTGATATATTAGAATAATTGATTATGCTTATATTATAAGTCCTCCTTACATTTATAGGGTCCTGACTACAGATTAACAACATATATATTATATAGTTTATATATTTTTATAAGTATATATTTTCATGATATAGTTTTAGAATTGTTCCACAGTTGATTTCTCATTCACTCACTCAATGTGTGACTAAGACAGAGCTCTGCAGGGGAGTGTGGGAGATTTTTATTTATTTAAAATTTTACCTTTATTTTACTTTATTTTACTTTGTCAGCTCGGGGGTTTGAACTTGCAACCTTCCGATTACTAGTCCAATGCTCTAACCACTAGGCTACTCTGCCGCCCCAGAGACTACTCAGACGTTCTGCAAAAAATCAACTTTGGGGAGGGGACATTTATTGCCTAGCTTTTAGATCATCTGAATGGTTATGGGTCTGAATGGTTATGGGTCTGAATGGTTATGGGTCTGAATGGTTATGGGTCTGAATTAATAACTGCTATAGTCTACCACCATCTGAATGGTTATGGGTCTGAATTAATAACTGCTATAGTCTACCACCATCTGAATGGTTATGGGTCTGAATTAATAACTGCTATAGTCCACCACCATCTGAATGGTTATGGGTCTGAATTAATAACTGCTATAGTCCACCACCATCTGAATGGTTATGGGTCTGAATGGTTATGGGTCTGAATGGTTATGGGTCTGAATGGTTATGGGTCTGAATGGTTATGGGTCTGAATGGTTATGGGTCTGAATTAATAACTGCTATAGTCTACCACCATCTGAATGGTTATGGGTCTGAATTAATAACTGCTATAGTCTACCACCATCTGAATGGTTATGGGTCTGAATTAATAACTGCTATAGTCTACCACCATCTGAATGGTTATGGGTCTGAATTAATAACTGCTATAGTCTACCACCATCTGAATGGTTATGGGTCTGAATTAATAACTGCTATAGTCTACCACCATCTGAATGGTTATGGGTCTGAATTAATAACTGCTATAGTCTACCACCATCTGAATGGTTATGGGTCTGAATGGTTATGGGTCTGAATTGATAACTGCTGTAGTCTACCACCATCTGAATGGTTATGGGTCTGAATTGATAACTGCTATAGTCTACCACCATCTGAATGGTTATGGGTCTGAATTAATAACTGCTATAGTCCACCACCATCTGAATGGTTATGGGTCTGAATGGTTATGGGTCTGAATTAATAACTGCTATAGTCTACCACCATCTGAATGGTTATGGGTCTAAATGGTTATGGGTCTGAATTAATAACTGCTATAGTCTACCCACCATCTGAATGGTTATGGGTCTGAATGGTTATGGGTCTGAATTAATAACTGCTATAGTCTACCCACCATCTGAATGGTTATGGGTCTGAATTAATAACTGCTATAGTCCACCACCATCTGAATGGTTATGGGTCTGAATGGTTATGGGTCTGAATTAATAACTGCTATAGTCTACCACCATCTGAATGGTTATGGGTCTGAATTAATAACTGCTATAGTCTACCACCATCTGAATGGTTATGGGTCTGAATTAATAACTGCTATAGTCTACCACCATCTGAATGGCTATGGGTCTGAATGGCTATGGGTCTGAATGGTTATGGGTCTGAATGGTTATGGGTCTGAGTTAATAACTGCTATAGTCCTCCACCATCTGAATGGTTATTGGTCTGAATTAATAACTGCTATACTCTACCACCATCTGAATGGTTATGGGTCTGAATCAATAACTGTAATAGCCTACCACCATCTGAATGCAACGATATTCGTGTGATAGGCAGTTTTAAAATTCTGCAGCTGAAATAAAATAAAAATATAATCTTTACAATTAAAAAACAAAGTGACATAGGCTATGCTGCAGCAAACCTTTTCCCCCTCAGGAGACTGAAAAGATTTGGCATGGGTCCTCAGATCCTCAAAAGGTTCTACAGCTGCACCATCGAGAGCATGGTTGCAGCACTGCCTGGTATGGCACCTGCTCGGCCTCCAAACACAAGGTGCTACAGAGGATAGTGCGAACGGCCAAGTACATAACTGGGGCCAAGCTTCCTGCCATCCAGGACCTCTATACCAGGCGGTGTCAGAGGAAAGCCCTAAAAATTGTCAAAGACTCCAGCCACCCTAGTCATAGACTGTTCTCTCCGCTACCACACGGTAAGCAGTACCGGGGCCCCAAGTCTAGGTCCAAGAGGCGTCTAAACAGCTTCTACCCCCTTTAGACTCCTAAACATCTAATCAAATGGCTACCCAGACTATTTGCATCCCTCCCCCCTCTTTTACACTGCTGCTACTCTCTGTTGTTGTCATATATGCATAGTCACTTTAATAACTCTACCTACATGTACATATTACCTCAATTACCTCAACTAACTGGTTCCCCCCCACACTCTGTACCGGTACCCCCTGTATATAGCCTCCACATTGACTCTGTACCGGTACCCCCTGTATATAGCCTCCACATTGACTCTGTACTGTAACACCCTGTATATAGCCTCCACATTGACTCTGTACCGGTACCCCCTGTATATAGCCTCCACATTGACTCTGTACCGGTACCCCCTGTATATAGTCTCCACATTGACTCTGTACCGGTACCCCCTGTATATAGTCTCCACATTGACTCTGTATCGGTACCCCCTGTATATAGCCTCCACATTGACTCTGTACCGGTACCCCCTCTATATAGCCTCCACATTGACTCTGTACCGGTACTGTCACGCCTTGGTCATTATATTTTGTGTTTTTGGTATATGTTTGGGTAAGCCAGGGTGTGACATGGGTTTATATGTTGTGTTTCGTATTGGGGTTTGTAGTAATTGGGATTGTGTTGATTAGGGGTGTGTCTAGTTAGGCTTGGCTGCCTGAGGCGGTTCTCAATTAGAGTCAGGTGCTTCTCCGTTGTCTCGGATTGGGAACCGTATTTAGGTAGCCTGTGTTCACGTTGTATTTCGTGGGTGATTGTTCCCTTTCTTTGTGTAGTCACCAGATAGGCTGTATAGTTTCACGTTCCGTTTGTTGTTTTGTATTCTCCCAGTTATTTCATGTATCGCTATTTCCTTTATTAAAGCTCATGAGTAACCTACACGCTGCATTTCGGTCCGACTCTCTTTCCACAAACCCGTTACAGAATCACCCACCTCTCACGGACCGAGCAGCGTGTTAACAGGCAGCAGGAGAAGCGAAGAGAGGACGTTATGGATATCAATGGCATGGAGTATACGACGTGGGAAGAAATCGACAGGTGGGCGGACGACCCAGAGAGAGTGCAGGAGCCCGCCTGGGATTCCCTACAGCAATGCGAAGAGGGCTATAGACGTATGGAGTCGAAAAGGAAAGCACGGAGGCGCAGAGTGAAAACCGAAAGTAACGGGAAAGCGCAGAGAGAGAGTGGCTGAGTCAGGAGTCAGACCTGAGCCTACTCTCCCTGTTAATCATGAAGAACAGTTGCAGTGGGAGAGACTACACCATTTGGAGATTTGGACATGGGAGGAGGAATTAGACGGTAAAGGACCCTGGGCGCAGCCGGGAGAATATCGCCGTCCCAAGGACGAAATAGAAACAGCTAAAGCGGAGAGGCGCAGGTATGAGGAAGCAGCACGGCGACGCGGTTGGAAACCGGAAAGTCACCCCAAAAATTTATTGGGGGGAGGCTAGAAGGGAGAGTAGTTATGCCAGGTAGGAGACCTGCGCATACTCCCTGTGCTCACCGTTGGGCTAGAGAGACCGGGCAGGCACCGTGTTATGCTATGGAGCGCACGGTGTTTCCAGTGCGGGTCCAGAGCCAGCTGCGACACACACCAGCTCTTCCTATTGGCCGGGCTAGAGTGGGCATCGAGCCAGGTAAGCTTGGGCAGGCTCGGTGCTCAAGAGCTCCAGTGCGCCTGCACGGTCCGGTCTATCCAGAGCCACCTCTACACACCAGTCCTCCGGTAGCAGCTCCCCGCACCAGGCTTCCTGTGCGTGTCCTCAATCCAATACCACCAGTTCCAGCACCACGCACCAGGCCTTCAGTGCGCCTCGCCTGTTCAACACAGCCAGAGCCTTCCTTCCCTCCTACGCTGTCGGAGTCTCCCGCCTGTTCAGCGCAGCCAGAGCCTGTCTCCTCTCCTGCGCTGCCGGAGCCTCCCGCCTGTTCAGCGCAGCCAGAGCCTGTCTCCTCTCCTGCGCTGCCGGAGCCTCCTGCCTGTTCGGAGCAGCCTGAGCTGCCAGTCTGCAGAGATCTGTCAGTCTGCCAAGTGCTGTCAGTCTGCATGAAGCAGCCAGAGCTGTCAGTCTGCCCAGCGCCGCCAGTGCTCCCAGTCTGCCCAGCGTCGCCAGTCTGCCCAGCGTCGCCAGTCTGCCCAGCGCCGCCAGTGCTCCCAGTCTGCCCAGTGCCGCCAGTGCTCCCAGTCTGCCCAGCGTCGCCAGTCTGCCCAGCGCCGCCAGTCTGCCAGGATCCGCCAGAAGTGCCAGACAACCAGTCTCTTCCAGATCCGCCAGACAACCAGTCTCTTCCAGATCCGCCAGACACCCAGTCTCTTCCAGATCTGCCCGACACCCAGTCTCTTCCAGATCTGCCCGACACCCAGTCTCTTCCAGATCTGCCCGACACCCAGTCTCTTCCAGATCTGCCCGACAACCAGTCTCTTCCAGATCTGCCAGACAACCAGTCTCTTCCAGATCTGCCAGACAACCAGAATCTTCCAGTTCCGCCAGCCAGCCAGGATTTACCGGAGCCTACTACCTGTCTGAGCTTCATCTCAGTACTGAGCTTCATCTCAGTACTGGGATTCCTCACAGTACTGGGATTCCTCACAGTCCCGGGCTTCCCCTCGGTCCCGGGCTTCCCCTCGGTCCCGGGCTTCCCCTCGGTCCCGGGCATCCCCTCGGTCCCGGGCTGCCTCTGTCCCGAGCTGCCCCTCTGTCCCGAGCTGCCCCTCTGTCCCGAGCTGCCCCTCTGTCCCGAGCTGCCCCTCTGTCCCGAGCTGCCCCTCTGTCCCGAGCTGCCCCTCTGTTACGAGCGGCTCCTCAGTTATGTGGGGATCTGGGTGAGGACTATTAGGCCATGGTCGGCGGAGAGGGTGGATTATCCCAGGACGTGAAGGGGAGGAACTAGGACATTAATGGAGTGGGGTCCACGTCCCGAGCCGGAGCCGCCACCATGGACAGACGCCCACCCGGACCCTCCCTATGGTTTTGAGGTGCGTCCCGGAGTCCGCACCTTAGGGGGGGGGGGGTTCTGTCACGCCTTGGTCATTATATTTTGTGTTTTTGGTATATGTTTGGGTAAGCCAGGGTGTGACATGGGTTTATATGTTGTGTTTCGTATTGGGGTTTGTAGTAATTGGGATTGTGTTGATTAGGGGTGTGTCTAGTTAGGCTTGGCTGCCTGAGGCGGTTCTCAATTAGAGTCAGGTGCTTCTCGTTGTCTCGGATTGGGAACCGTATTTAGGTAGCCTGTGTTCACGTTGTATTTCGTGGGTGATTGTTCCCTTTCTTTGTGTATTCACCAGATAGGCTGTATAGTTTCACGTTCCGTTTGTTGTTTTGTATTCTCCCAGTTATTTCATGTATCGCTATTTCCTTTATTAACATGAGTAACCTACACGCTGCATTTCGGTCCGACTCTCTTTCCACAAACGAAGAACGCTGTTACAGGTACCCCCTGTATATAGCTTCCACATTGACTCTGTACTGGTACCCCCTGTATATAGCCTCCACATTGACTCTGTACCGTAACACCCTGTATTTAGCCTCCACATTGACTCTGTACCGTAATACCCTGTATATAGCCTCCACATTGACTCTGTACCGTAATACCCTGTATATAGCCTCCACATTGACTCTGTACCGGTACCCCCTGTATATAGCCTCCACATTGACTCTGTACCGGTACCCCCTGTATTTAGCCTCCACATTGACTCTGTACCGTAACACCCTGTATATAGCCTCCACATTGACTCTGTACCGGTACCCCCTGTATTTAGCCTCCACATTGACTCTGTACCGTAACACCCTGTATTTAGCCTCCACATTGACTCTGTACCGGTACACCCTGTATATAGCCTCCACATTGACTCTGTACCGTAACACCCTGTATATAGCCTCCACATTGACTCTGTACCGGTACCCCCTGTATTTAGCCTCCACATTGACTCTGTACCGGTACCCCCTGTATATAGCCTCCACATTGACTCTGTACCGGTACCCCCTGTATTTAGCCTCCACATTGACTCTGTACCGTAACACCCTGTATTTAGCCTCCACATTGACTCTGTACCGGTACCCCCTGTATTTAGCCTCCACATTGACTCTGTACCGTAATACCCTGTATTTAGACACCACACTGACTCTGTACCGTAATACCCTGTATATAGCCTCCACATTGACTCTGTACCGTCCAACACCCTGTATTTAGCCTCCACATTGACTCTGTACCGTAACACCCTGTATTTAGCCTCCACATTGACTCTGTACCGGTACCCCCTGTATTTAGCCTCCACATTGACTCTGTACCGTAATACCCTGTATATAGTCTCACTATTGTTATTTTACTGCTGCTCCTTAATTAATTGTTACTTTAATTTCTTATTCTTAGACGACCTGCGGTGATTGTGAACTATATTCTACTACAAACCGTCAGACATGCCTAAATACTTATTTTTTCCCTTTTTCAAACAGATAGACCCATATGGACCAATTGACTTTCCTACAAGCCTGCGGTCACAATTTGGTAGCCATTTCCTAAACTATCCTGGTTAAGGGTAACAGGCAGACAAAATCCATGTGCTACTCCGTCAGTCAGTATTTATTATACGGCATTGTTGGTTAGAGGCTTGTAAGTAATCATTTCACTGTGAGTTCTACTACACCTGTTGTATTCAGCATTTCACTGTAAGGTCTACTACACCTGTTGTATTCATCATTTCACTGTAAGGTCTACTACACCTGTTGTATTCATCATTTCACTGTGAGTTCTACTACACCTGTTGTATTCAGCATTTCACTGTAAGGTCTACTACACCTGTTGTATTCATCATTTCACTGTAAGGTCTACTACACCTGTTGTATTCTGCATTTCACTGTAAGGTCTACTACACCTGTTGTATTCTGCATTTCACTGTAAGGTCTACTACACCTGTTGTATTCTGCATTTCACTGTAAGGTCTACTACACCTGTTGTATTCTGCATTTCACTGTAAGGTCTACTACACCTGTTGTATTCTGCATTTCACTGTAAGGTCTACTACACCTGTTGTATTCAGCATTTCACTGTAAGGTCTACTACACCTGTTGTATTCAGCATTTCACTGTAAGGTCTACTACACCTGTTGTATTCATAATTTCACTGTAAGGTCTACTACACCTGTTGTATTCATCATTACACTGTAAGGTCTACTACACCTGTTGTATTCAGCATTTCACTGTAAGGTCTACTACACCTGTTGTATTCAGCATTTCACTGTAAGCATTTCACTGTCTACTACACCTGTTGTATTCAGCATTTCACTTTCACTGTAAGGTCTACTACACCTGTTGTATTCAGCATTTCACTGTGAGGTCTACTACACCTGTTGTATTCATCATTTCACTGTGAGGTCTACTACACCTGTTGTATTCAGCATTTCACTGTGAGGTCTACTACACCTGTTGTATTCAGCATTTCACTGTAAGGTCTACTACACCTGTTGTATTCATAATTTCACTGTGAGGTCTACTACACCTGTTGTGTTCAGCATTTCACTGTAAGGTCTACTACACCTGTTGTATTCATCATTTCACTGTAAGGTCTACTACACCTGTTGTATTCAGCATTTCACTGTAAGGTCTACTACAACCTGTTGTATTCAGCCTTTCACTGTAAGGTCTACTACACCTGTTGTATTCAGCATTTCACTGTGAGGTCTACTACACCTGTTGTATTCATCATTTCACTGTGAGGTCTACTACACCTGTTGTATTCAGCATTTCACTGTGAGGTCTACTACACCTGTCGTATTCAGCATTTCACTGTAAGGTCTACTACACCTGTTGTATTCATAATTTCACTGTGAGGTCTACTACACCTGTTGTATTCAGCATTTCACTGTAAGGTCTACTACACCTGTTGTATTCTGCATTTCACTGTGAGGTCTACTACACCTGTTGTATTCAGCATTTCACTGTGAGGTCTACTACACCTGTTGTATTCAGCATTTCACTGTGAGGTCTACTACACCTGTTGTATTCAGCATTTCACTGTGAGGTCTACTACACCTGTTGTATTCATCATTTCACTGTAAGTTCTACTACACCTGTTGTATTCATCATTTCACTGTAATGTCTACTACACCTGTTGTATTCAGCATTTCACTGTAAGGTCTACTACACCTGTTGTATTCATCATTTCACTGTAAGGTCTACTACACCTGTTGTATTCTGCGCATGTGACTAATATAATTTGATTTGATTTGTCTCAAGAAAAAAAAGTTAACAAGATGAGATGACAGGTCTACATGCGTTGTACTGTCTGTCCCCACCCTGAGCGTTGATTCATCATGCAGAGGCCGTAGATAAGCCATACGTAGACATTGTATATCATTTAACAATTCCATTTAACGTTATGTGGTTCATATAAATAATTTATTATAATTTCCCCTTTCCTTGAAGTTATTTATCCAGGGAAAGGGAAGTGGTTTTGGGCAGTAAATGACGGTAAATCTCGGTAACCGGGTTCCCGCCTTTCAACCCCAGTAGAAACCACGCTGTTGAACATAATGCTAACAGGGAATGTTTACTCTATAAAGGCATGATCCCCTCTTAGTTACCCAACTCCATCACAATAGGTTCTCTTTAAACAAGGATCCATCGTTGTTACTGATATCTTTAGGGACATTTGTCTTAATATTCAACCGTTTGTAACACTGTAATAAATTAGGCCTATTCTTTAAAAACAAATGGTTCAAAGTTAAAATATAGGCATAGCTTTCCTGGTCGGTAATATCCCAGAAATAAAAGTGTAATTTACATTCTAAATTTAGTCACCTAGCAAACGTGCGTATCCAGAGCGACAATCAGTTAATTAAACTAGTTCCATTACTGTGTAGACAAGTTCCGTTTGTTTGTAATATTCCCGTCTGTCTGTCTGTCTGTTTGTGTGTGTGTTGTGTGTGTGTGTGTGTGTGTGTGTGTGTGTGTGTGTGTTCCGATAGGCCACAGCTCTTATTTTTTGTGCTCTGCCCTGGCGCATGGCATGGCTCTCGAGACAGGGTGAAAGAATGACATGGTCACCTAATATAGACATGTCAAACTGTCCTTTCCAACCCCCCCCAGCCCTACCTCCCTGGGGCTCCGGGGAGAGGGCATAATCATCCCAAAGAGTATAATGATACCGATCTCCCTGATATGTCAATAACAAGAATATCGGCACATACAGACACAAACTCCTTGTGCGCGTATGTGCGCGTATGGACACACACACACACACACACACACACACACACACACACACACACACACACACAAACACATCTGGAAACCTGAACCAGTAGCCTAATAATTTCACCCCTATAGGGAGAGAGGGGGGAGCGGGGGTAAATCCTCCCCCTCCCTTGCATAACGTGCTCCATTTAGTTCAGCAATCACAATTTAAAGCTCGCCACTGTCCCGAGAAAAAGTGCGCAGTCACAATCTATGACTTTCCCAGCATTACTATGCAAACACTGGCAATGCGATAAAAGCTGTCCATTCAACTGCATCGACGACTATTAACGATATTAAAACACCGCTGGTTTAAGGCAATTCATTCAGGCAACTCACCCAATCAGATTGGTATTTGATGGGGATCGCCACTGTCGTTTGACCTCCGAATTCTCCTCTCCCCCTTCCCTTGGTAGTTTTCTGTTCTCGGTAACGCTTATTTGAATGTTTTATCTGGTTCTCTGTGGTCCAGTTTTGTACAGTCGGTGCGGGCTTGGCGAACGGGGAGCGGGGTACAACTACGACGCTCCTCAGCGGAGAGAGAAGGGAGTGGATTTGAGGGGAGGGTGTGTGTGTGGGGGACAGGAGAGGGGGGTCAAAGCGGTCTGGTCTATTTTCGAAAGAGTCCTGTCCGTGTCGGGCTATCTCTCGCGTGAGGGTGGAAGAGCCATAGATTGTGCTGGGACCGCGCGTCGGGGACAGCTGGTCACGGGCCAGGCTGTTCTACACAAGCACCCGAAGAGGGAGAGTGGGATAGTGGCTCACATTAAAACTTAGACGACCTGCGGTGATTGTTGTAGTGTCTTAACACTTAGTACTTATTTATGTAATAAGAAAGACTCGGAATACAAGCAATTGAACTGGAGCTTCACATTTACTCAAACTAGTTAGTACCAGAATAACATAGAACAATACTGCGCATGACCAAGGGTGCTCCATCCTTAAAGGGGACATCAGTAATTAACAGAACATAACATTCCTTCTCTTATACAATCAGAGTTACTTTTACCAAACCACAACTGAAACATTTCCCAGAACTTCTTGTAGTTATTTTGCATCTTTTAATTTGAACTTGAACAGTTCGTTTTTGTTTGTTTGTTTATAAGTCTAGTCTGTCTGGTGGACGGTGCCTTCGTTCTGGGTAGCGCCTCGGATTGTCTGGAGGCTCCTGAACATCCTCAGTGTGTGCTTGTTCCATTATAGCGTCTGCTATAGCAGCACCTTCATCAACACGTTCCCTTCTTTCAGCCTGGGGTCTCTCTACTGCCCCACCGTCCTCTACAGTTCCCTGTGTGTCACTCTCAGGAGCTCTCTGTGCCTGTTCTCTCTCGATTGTTGTGCTGTTTTCCGTGGAATGCATTTGGTTAATGTGACGCCGCCACATTATGTCTGGGCTCACTTGAACCTGGTAAGTTCTGGGTCCCGTTTGTGTGTGTACGGTCCCTCTTGTCCATTTCCCTCCTCTTCTGTAGTCTCGCACCATCACTTCCTGTCCTGTTTGGAGATGGCGCTCCCGGCCACCGGAGAGCATCTTGGCTTGTTTGTTCAGCACTTCATTACGCCTGTTTGGCTTCATGATGTCCAGCTGTGTGCGGAGAGGCCTCCCGAACATCAGTGCGGCTGGGCTTTCATTTGTCGTGGCATGTGGGGTGTTTCGGTAGGAGGCCAGGAACTTGGCCAGTTTTGTTTGCAAAGTCCCTTCGTCTCGTTTTGCTGCACGGAGTCCTTGCTTTAGGGTTTGCACAAAGCGTTCTGCCAGCCCATTGGTGGCAGGGTGGTACGGAGCTGAGGTTGAGTGTTTGATTCCATTTACTGACATGAATCTTGTAAACTCGTCACTTATAAAAGCTTGCGCGTTGTCACTTACCAGCTGCAGTGGCAAACCGAAGCGTGCAAACGTTGTTCTGAGACACTCTATCGTCTGAGCTGAGGTGGAGGAGTCAGTGCAAAACACCTCTGGCCATTTGGAATGGGCATCAACTATAACCAGAAACATGTGCTTTTCAAAGGGACCAGCGTAGTCCACATGAATTCTCTGCCATGGCTCTGCGGGCCATTCCCATGGGTGGACTGGGACAGGAGCAGGCATGTGAAGGGTTTCCAAACATCCACTACAGTTCTTTGCCATATTTTCTATCTGTTGGTCCAGACCTGGCCACCAGAAGTGGCTCCTCGCGAGCAGCTTCATTTTGACAATTCCAACATGACCTTCATGTAGTTGCTGCAAGACTAGATGTTGGCATTTCTGTGGTATCATGACTCTCATTCCCCACATCAAACATCCTTGGTACGTTGTAATTTCGTTTCTCCGCTGGAAATACGGAGTCAGCTCCTTTCTGCCAGTAGCTGGCCATCCTGACATGGTGTAGGTGTACACTTTTGACAAGGTCACATCTTTCCTTGTCTCCTGTTTGATAACTGTGCTTGTGACTGGTAGTGCCTCAAGCTGAGCGGTATGGAACATGTCCACTGCATCCACCCTCCTTTGTCTTTCTCTTGTACACGGCAGTCTGGATAATCCATCTGCATTTGTGTGGAGGGATGACGGCTTAAACTCAATGTCATACATATGACTGGCAAGGAACAGGGCATATCGCTGTAACCTGGCTGCTGTCATTGCCGGAATGCATTTCTTTGGACTGAAAATGGAAAGCAACGGCTGGTGATCTGTAACCAGTGTGAAACGCTTGCCATATAGGTATGCGTGGAATTTCTTGACGCCCCACACTAGTGCCAGTGCTTCTTTGTCGATTTGTGAGTAGTTTTCTCTGCATCATTCAATGTTCGTGACGCGAATGCAACTGGCCTCTCTGACCCATCTTTCAGTGTGTGTGAAAGGACTGCCCCTAATCCATAAGGGGACGCATCACAAGCCAACTTCACTGGCATTTCAGGGTCGTAATGCATCAGGACCTGTTCAGATGTTATGAGCCGTTTTGCCTCCAGAAATGCATTTTCACACTGCTCTGTCCACCGCCATGTCCTATTCTTTTCCAGGAGCTGATTTAGAGGCTGGAGTACTGCTGAAAGGTTTGGGAGGAATCTTCTGTAGTAATTGATCAGTCCCGTGAAAGATCTCACTTCTGTGATATTTTGTGGTCGTGGTGCCTGTACCACTGCCTCGATTTTGTCCTGTGTTTTGTGCAATCCATTGCAGTCAATCTCATATCCACAGAAGACAATCTTGTCTTTGAAGAACTCACACTTCTTTAAGTTTGCCTGTAGACCATACTCTTTCAGTCTTTTCAGGACCTCTTCCAGGTTAGCCAGGTGCTCTTTGTCGGTGCGTCCTGTTATGATCATGTCATCCAGGATACACTGGGTTCCTGGGATTCCTTGCAAAATCTGGTCAATAGTTCGTTGCCAAATGGCTGGGGCTGATGCAATGCCAAAAACCAGGCGGTTATACCTGTATAGACCTTTGTGTGTGTTTATTGTCAGGTACTGTTTGGAACTCTCTTCAACCGGTAGCTGCAGGTAAGCCTGTTTCAGATCGATTTTACTGAAGTGTTTCCCACCAGCTAGTGCAGCAAAGATGTCATCCAGACGTGGTAGGGGTATTGGTCCACATGCAACATTGGATTCACAGTTACCTTGAAGTCCCCACACATTCTAACAGACCCGTCTTTCTTCACAATAGGAACTATGGGTGTGGCCCATTCGCTTCTGTCCACTTTCGTCAGGATCCCTGTATCCTGCAAGCGATCGATTTCCGCTTCCACCTTTGGTCTCAGGGAGTATGGAACAGATCTGGCTTTGCAGAATTTTGGGGTTGCATCATCTCTTAGTACAAGTTTTGCTGTGAAGCCTTTTACTGTTCCCATCTGATCACTGAAAACTGTGTTGTATTTCTTCCGCAAGTGTTCCAGTGTTTGGTCTGTGCCTTTCTCTTTGGACTGGAACGTGTGGAGCATTTTCAAGTCACACCAATTCAGCTTTATTTTTGAAAGCCATTCCCTGCCAAATAATGGGGGGCCAGTTCCAGGCACAACATACAGCTGTAACTGCTGTGTTTGCCCTCCATAATGCACTCTGACTTGCAACGCCCCCATTGGACTCAATCTCTCTCCTGAGTATGTCTTCAGCAACACATTTGTGTTCTTCAGCTTGATAGCCTTAAAATGCTCATTGTAGACAGTAGTGGAAATTATAGACACTGCAGATCCTGTGTCCAGCTCCATTTTGAGGGGTTTGCCTTCGATATCTGGTGTCACCCATATTATGCTACTGCTGGGAGAAGTCACTGTGTTTAACTCCATTGTACCAATTAATCGTTCATCTGAATCACTGCCACTGTTCTCTGCTAGTGCATTCACAGACCCTTTAATTTTCTCAGTTTTCCTGTTGTGACTGAATTTTGCTTTGCATGCTCTTTGAATGTGCCCCCTTCTACTGCATTTGTGACAAATTTTGTCTTTGAAACGGCAATCCTCTGCTCTGTGACCATCTCTGTCACACCTGTTGCATTTTTCGGCCACACGGGGGCGCTGTCGACTGCGTGAAAACTTGTGCAGGGAAATTTGTGACAGGTCAGTACTTCTTTTACTTTGCAACTCAAATGCATCTTTAGTCGCGATTTCCATAGCCACAGCAATTTCAACAGCCTTTGCAAACGTGAGCTCTGATTCTGTGAGCAAACGTTTTTGAATGTGTTCATGTTTCAGTCCACAAACAAATCTATCCCTTAATGTGTCATTTAGGTTCTCTCCCAACTGGCAATGTTCCGACAGTTTCTTCAACACTGCTACATATGTACTAACCCCCTCCCCCTCATTCTGATCTCTCTTGTGGAAACGAAAACGTTCCGCGATGAGGAGTGGTTTAGGTGATAGGTGATTTTGCAATATCTCCACAATCTCTGTGAATGTTTTATTTGAGGGCTTCAGAGGGGCAGTCAGATCTCTTAGCAAACTGTATGGTTTTGGGCCAATTAAACTCAACAACGCTGGTACTCTTTTGTTATCAGCAATGTCGTTTGCAATGAAGTACTGTTCCAGTCGTTCAATGTAAGTTGCCCAGTTTTCTTGCGTGTCATCAAACACATCTATTTTCCCGATGCTAGCCATTCTCTTTACCTCCGGCTCCACAGGTCTTTGATCTGCCGCCTCGTTCTCGTCAGCTCTCCCCTCGTTTTCACTGCTTGCTAGCTGTTGTGCTACAGGGTCAAAATCTTCCTCTCTTCCTACGAACTCCATCTGTATTCGTGATGCACACTGCAGGTAATCATCCTCGTCGCCATTGTAGTGTCTTAACACTTAGTACTTATTTATGTAATAAGAAAGACTCGGAATACAAGCAATTGAACTGGAGCTTCACATTTACTCAAACTAGTTAGTACCAGAATAACATAGAACAATACTGCGCATGACCAAGGGTGCTCCATCCTTAAAGGGGACATCAGTAATTAACAGAACATAACAATTGTGAACTATATTCTACTACAAACCGTCAGACATGCCTAAATACTTATTTTTTCCCTTTTTCAAACAGATAGACCCATATGGACCAATTGACTTTCCTACAAGCCTGCGGTCACAATTTGGTAGCCATTTCCTAAACTATCCTGGTTAAGGGTAACAGGCAGACAAAATCCATGTGCTACTCTGTCAGTCAGCCACACAACGGAAACTGTCACTCCGTCACAAACTATCTGTCCTCCTTCGGCTCGACAACTGCGTGCTTCTCCAGACCAGTGTTGTGCTGAGATGTACTGCATGCACCTACACGTAGTGCCGCTAGAAGGCGACAAAACGCAACACTTTACACTTGCTGCAATTCGACTGAAGGGACAGTACAAACACATTAGAAGGTCTATGAAGTTTATGGTCCAATTAAAACGATTGTTTTTACTTCCTCATTTAATTTGATTGGCCTTTGGAGGAATATGTCTCACATTATCGAGGACTGACATTACAAAAGAGAATCAATATTTACATATTGATTCATGAGTAACTAAGCAGAGAACGTTAGGAAGTAGTGTCTTATTGATACCTAATAATGCCCGCCTTTATGGCTATAGACCAATAAGAAATGACAGTGATGTCAACATACATTATGATTATTTATGATTACTTATCAATACCATATGCATTTCGCTGCAGCTAGAACGAGCTGCAACAAACACTCAAACTGGACAGTTTTATCTCAATCTCTTCATTCAAAGACTCAATCATGGACACTCTTACTGGCACTTGTAGCGGCTTTGCCTGAGGAATTGTTGTCTCTACCTTGTTGCCCTTTGCTCTGCTACCATGTTGTGTTGCTACCATGTTGTGCTGCTACCATGTTCTGTTGCTACCATGTTGTGTTGCTACCATGTTGTGCTGCTACCATGTTCTGTTGCTACCATGTTGTGTTGCTACCATGTTGTGCTGCTACCATGTTGTGCTGCTACCATGTTGTGTTGCTACCATGTTGTGTTGTCATGTGTTGCTGCCTTGCTATGTTGTTGTCTTTAGGTCTCTCTTCATGTAGTGTTGTTTGTCTTGTCATGATCTGTGTTTTGTCCTATATTATTATTATTGTGTTTTTTCATCCCAGCCTCCGTCCCTGCAGGATGCCTTTTAGAGACTGCTTTGGCTTGGGGGACAGGGAGAGAGGGGTACACTGTCCCTGCAGGATGCCTTTTAGAGACTGCCTTGGCTTGGGGGACAGGGAGAGAGGGGTACACTGTCCCTGCAGGATGCCTTTTAGAGACTGCCTTGGCTTGGGGGACAGGGAGAGAGGGGTACACTGTCCCTGCAGGATGCCTTTTAGAGACTGCCTTGGCTTGGGGGACAGGGAGAGAGGGGTACACTGTCCCTGCAGGATGCCTTTTAGAGACTGCCTTGGCTTGGGGGACAGGGAGAGAGGGGTACACTGTCCCTGCAGGATGCCTTTTAGAGACTGCTTTGGCTTGGGGGACAGGGAGAGAGGGGTACACTGTCCCTGCAGGATGCCTTTTAGAGACTGCTTTGGCTTGGGGGACAGGGAGAGAGGGGTACACTGTCCCTGCAGGATGCCTTTAGAGACTGCCTTGGCTTGGGGGACAGGGAGAGAGGGGTACACTGTCCCTGCAGGATGCCTTTTAGAGACTGCCTTGGCTTGGGGGACAGGGAGAGAGGGGTACACTGTCCCTGCAGGATGCCTTTTAGAGACTGCCTTGGCTTGGGGGACAGGGAGAGAGGGGTACACTGTCCCTGCAGGATGCCTTTTAGAGACTGCCTTGGCTTGGGGGACAGGGAGAGAGGGGTACACTGTCCCTGCAGGATGCCTTTTAGAGACCGCCTTGGCACTTTGTTTTGGTACACTCAGCACAGATGACACGAGGTCCATCGAAAAGACACAAAGCCGCATGGCCTTAGACCTCAGTAGCTCAGTTGCTAGAGCATGGCGCTTGCAACACCAGGATAGTGGGTTCAATTCCCAGGACCACCTTTACATAAAATGTATGCATGCATTACTGTAAGATGCATTACTGTAAGACACTTCTGCTAAACGGCATTTATTATTAGAATTGACACAATAATGGAAAGTTACCAGACAGTATTATAACAGAGAATCTATTGAATATGATTAAACATCTTTCAAGACCAGAAGTCACACCGTGACACTAGAGGCTCAAAACGAGTGTGACAGAGACCAACATGATGAAACAGAGATACGAGGAGAGGGACAGAGGATGGCTGCTGCTCGCGGCGGCGGCGGCGGCGGCGGTGGTGGCAACTTTAGGTGTAGTCACGGTGATACTGTTCTTAGTGGTAGCATTGGTGACTGGTGGCTGGACAGTGGTATCCACTGTGACTCTGATGGACCTAAAACAGGTTCCCACGTTCCCCGCGCCGTCCACCGCCACCAGCTCTACCTCCGGGGAACAGCAGGAGGCGCTGTAGGCTGCCAGAGTCACGGTCCAATTCCCAGCGCCCTTCACCGTGGTGGTGTTGAGGGTTCCGTTGCCCTGGCGCAGAGTGACGTGCTCGATGCCAGTCCCGTTGCCGTCCGTCAGGTTGGCAGAGAGCTCCCACATAGACAGGCTGCAGTCGTCAGAACAATTAGCTGTTACGCTGACCACATCGCACACCGGACGGCTGACATCTGTCACCTGTAAGGGAGGGGAAAGAATTACATTTTTATAAGGATCCCCATTAGCTGTTACGCTGACCACATCGCACACCGGACTGCTGACATCTGTCACCTGTAAGGGAGGTGAAGAATTACATTTTTATAAGGATCCCCATTAGTTGACGCCATGACGTTAGCAAGTCTACCTGGGGTCTGACACATATCTAAAAAGACATTAGAAACCATTACAACACTAACCCTGGAGGAAAGACACTTTCCTTTTAATCCTTGATGTAATTCTAGCCTGGGTACCAGTCTGTTTGTGCCATCATTCCATTCCTTGCTACTCCTTGTCATGACAAGGAGTGGAATGTTGGCACAGACAGATCTGGGACCAGGCTACTGTAATTCTACCACTACACCCAGAACAGAGAAAAAACATCAGAGTTACCGGTGAAACGACTGTGAGGCGCATAACAGCATAGTTAGTGTCGGTGGCCCCGGGAGACTCAGCCTCGATAGTCAGGGTGACGTCCGTGCCCGATGCGGTGTTGGCGGGAGCCGTGAGAGTCACTGTACCGTTGGCACTGACCCCGGTCTCTAGCGTCAGGTCTGTAGGGGAAGAGGAGGGGAACCCCCGGTCGTTTGTGGCCCGGATGGTGAAGGATCCACCTGTCCCGTTGGTTGTCACAGTGAACAGAACTGAAAAGGGTGTTCCAGGCTCCAGGTCACTTTCTGCCTTAGCCTGAAATCAGACAGAACACAACAGAACGTTCTGCCTCAGCCTGAAATCAGACAGAACACAACAGAACGTTCTGCCTCAGCCTGAAATCAGACAGAACACAACAGAACGTTCTGCCTCAGCCTGAAATCAGACAGAACACAACAGAACGTTCTGCCTCAGCCTGAAATCAGACAGAACACAACAGAACGTTCTGCCTCAGCCTGAAATCAGACAGAACACAACAGAACGTTCTGTCTCAGCCTGAAACCAGTCAGAACGCAGCAGAACGTTATGCCTACTCTAGTCATACATTCCTCTGAATATGGAGCTCTGTGTACTCACTACCCAGTATTGGTAGGCTACAAGTATCCCCAGGATACCTCCCCAACACTAACCATCACAGGGTAAAATGAAAAAATTACCAGACCCAGCATCACAGGGTGACTTCAACAACTCTGAATCTTGACATTTGACCTTGGCACTCACCATCACCATAACAGTGGAGGCTCTGAAGCGGGTGGAGGACTGTCTCTGGAAGCTGTCTGGTAATGCCCTAGTGGTGGCGCTGTTCTCTCCTCTCAGACGCACAACAAATTCCCCCGCCGGGATTCTGTCCATGGTAACCAGGAAGTCCCCACCGCCGACTGATTCCAAGGTTCCATTTACCTCCCCTGACCCCGAGGCCTCAACCAGCGCCACCTCTGTCAGACTCACAGATTCACTCCCCGTCACTGACACCAGCAGGGTGGCATTACCACCTGGGGTGGAGAAATGTGGAGTTTAGGAGGTAGCTAATGTATATATAGCAAATCACATTATACTTAAATGCTGCGCTAGAAACTTGACAATAAAGAACAAAAAGATACAAATGTTAAATCTTCATCAATGTTAGGAACCACGATGGAGGAACAGACCTACATAGACAGCATTTTGGTGCCCCTGTAAATATTCACCCTGTGTCACTGTGCTCCAACTGTTAACAAACTGTTTGTTTAAATCCTGTCTCACCAGCTTGAGGACGGGACTCTAAAACAGCGAAGGCTGGATGAGGTCCCTGGGACACCTCCACAAAGTCAAACAGGAAGTCGATGCCGCTCTGACCTGGAAAGAGAAAGTCAAAGAGCTGATTGACCTCTGAACATAAAATAAACGCATATGGTCAACAGCTGTCAAAAAATAATTAAGAGTCTATTTGTAAGATTTCTGAAATTGTGCAATGCGCAAACAGTTGAAGATACTCTGTAACAATGTGTTACCCACACACTTAACCTGCCAACCTAAATTCCATTATTTAGGTTGGCAGGTTAAGTGTACCACACTGTTCAGCACACTATTACAAATGGTTGCTAACTTGCCTAATTTCTGTGTAATATGCCCTCCAGAAAAGCCAACATCGTCACACTCACCTACGACCTTCAGTGAGTAGGGCACAGTTGACGACACACGGATTTCCCATAATCCCGCTTGGCTGTCCAGCCCCAGTGTGAGGAAGTTCCCCACGGTTTTAATCGTTGCCAGAGACCCATTTACCTCCCCACTACTCTGGGACACACCTGTGGGATGACATCACCATAACCATAGCAACAAACATGGGAATTTGCCCCAAGCTACAACATAAATACATCTCTAATGATCTGAATAGAGAGCATGTTTGTGATTTTTTAAATGTAACCTTTATATCAGGGCTCTATAGCAAAGTTCCTGGAGAACAAACGCCTGTAGGTTTGAACTCCAACCCTGTTCCTGGAGAACTACCTACCTGTAGGTTTTAAGTTTTAACTCCAAACCTGTTTATGGAGAACTACCTCCCTGTAGGTTTTAACTCCAAAACTGTTTATGGAGAACTACCTCCCTGTAGGTTTTAACTCCAAACCTGTTCCTGGAGAACTACATCCCTGTAGGTTTTAACTCCAACCCTGTTCCTGGAGAACTACCTCCCTGTAGGTTTTAACTCCAACCCTGTTCCTGGAGAACTATCGTCCTGTAGGTTTTAACTCCAACCCTGTTCCTGGAGAACTAACGCCTGTAGGTTTTAACTCCAACCCTGTTCCTGGAGAACTAACCCTGTAGGTTTTAACTCCAACCCTGTTCCTGGAGAACTACCTCCCCGTAGGTTTTAACTCCAAACCTGTTCCTGGAGAACTAACGCCTGTAGGTTTTAACTCCAACCCTGTTCCTGGAGAACTACCTCCCTGTAGGTTTTAACTCCAAACCTGTTCCTGGAGAACTAACGCCTGTAGGTTTTAACTCCAACCCTGTTCCTGGAGAACTACCTCCCTGTAGGTTTTAACTCCAAACCTGTTCCTGGAGAACTAACGCCTTTAGGTTTTAACTCCAACCCTGTTCCTGGAGAACTACCTCCCTGTAGGTTTTAACTCCAACCCTGTTCCTGGAGAACTACCTCCCTGTAGGTTTTAACTCCAACCCTGTTCCTGGAGAACTACCTCCCTGTAGGTTTGAACTCCAAACCTGTTCCTGGAGAACTAACGCCCTGTAGGTTTTAACTCCAAGTTCCTGGAGAACTACCTCCCTGTAGGTTTTAACTCCAAACCTGTTCCTGGAGAACTACCTCCCCGTAGGTTTTAACTCCAACCCTGTTCCTGGAGAACTACCTCCCTGTAGGTTTTAACTCCAACCCTGTTCCTGGAGAACTACCTCCCTGTAGGTTTTAACTCCAAACCTGTTCCTGGAGAACTAACGCCTGTAGGTTTTAACTCCAACCCTGTTCCTGGAGAACTACCTCCCCGTAGGTTTTAACTCCAACCCTGTTCCTGAAGAACTAACGCCTTTAGGTTTTAACTCCAACCCTGTTCCTGGAGAACTACCTCCCTGTAGGTTTTAACTCCAACCCTGTTCCTGGAGAACTACCTCCCTGTAGGTTTTAACTCCAAACCTGTTCCTGGAGAACTACATCCCTGTAGGTTTTAACTCCAAACCTGTTCCTGGAGAACTACCTCCCCGTAGGTTTTAACTCCAAACCTGTTCCTGGAGAACTACCCCCCCCCCGTAGGTTTTAACTCCAAACCTGTTCCTGGGGAACTACCTCCCTGTAGGTTTTAACTCCAAACCTGTTTATGGAGAACTACATCCCTGTAGGTTTTAACTCCAACCCTGTTCCTGGAGAACCCCCTCCCTGTAGGTTTTAACTCCAACCCTGTTCCTGGAGAACTACCTCCCTGTAGGTTTTAACTCCAACCCTGTTTATGGAGAACTACATCCCTGTAGGTTTTAACTCCAACCCTAATCTACTGTAGGGTTTCCCAAACTCAGTCATAGGGCTCCCCCTTATTGTACGTTGTGATATTTGCCCTAGTACTACACAGCTGATTCAAATAATCAAAGCTTGAGTATGAGTTGCACATGGAGGGCCCCGGGACCTAGTTTGGGAAACCCTGGTCTAGCACACCCGAGTAGCTGTTTGATAAGCTGAATCTGGTTTGTTACAACTGGGGTTGGACTTAAAACCTACAGGAGGGTATCTCTCCAGGAACAGGGTTGGAGTTAAAACCTACAGGAGGGTATCTCTCCAGGAACAGGGTTGGAGTTAAAACTTACAGGAGGGTATCTCTCCAGGAACAGGGTTGGAGTTAAAACCTACAGGAGGGTAGCTCTCCAGGAACAGGGTTGGAGTATAAACCTAAAATAGGATGTCTCTCCAGGAAAAGGGTTGGAGAGACCTGGTTTATATACAATATCCAGGAAGTCCTATTGAGATCAGAAGACCTTTCTTTCAACAGAGACCTGACTTTGTGATGACAGATTTTAATGTCAATGATACTCCCCTGGTTAAATAAAAAGGATAAATGAATATCTCTGGAATACCTGAGGGGCTGGTGAGTGTGAAGGAGAGGGAGCTTCCTGTGACATAAGCAGTCAGGTTTCTCACAGACTCATCTACAGTGAAGGAGAAATTATCAGCCCTTCCTGTACTCCGCACAGCCTGTAGAATGGTCACCTGAAAGAAAGAAGGAGAGGAGTAGAGAGATAGTAGAGAGGGTGGGTGGGAGAAAAATAGCAGATGCATCTTTCAGAAGCAACTCTCCCAGGGTGACATGTTGTTGCACTACAGAAGCCTCATCTTGGAGCATGGCCATTGGGGCTAGGCTAGGTCCAACATCACAAGTTTGGGACAAAGTCTTTAATAAACGAGTGCAAGCTTTTGAAAATAAATAACATCCTTGGACCAGCACTGATCCTTTGTTTAGACTTCTTCCACATTTATGTAAAGAGTTATGGGATATTAGAACTCTCTTGTCCCAACCTTCACATTGTGGACCTAGCGTTACCCTAATGTTTACTATTGGTGTCAAGGCTACCAATGAAGAGCTGGAGGATTCCACAATGATGCTGGTGGCCTTGGGCAGTTCTGTCTTGGTGACCTGTATGGCTTGGCCACCTGAGGACTGGGCCAGCTCCCTGTAGAGCTGGGAGTCTGACACTGCCATCCGACTGTGCTGGACCTGTCCTTGGCCCTGGTCACTACCCCTCCTACGACGGAGCCCCAAAGAGCCAGTTAGGAAGAAGGTCACCTGCGCAGAGAGAGAGAGAGAGAGAGAGAGAGCGATTGGGAGGATACATTGTGAATTCAATGTGTAAATTGAAGGAAAAGGAGAGAAAGGGGAGAAATCCAAGGAATTTCATGATCTTCTCTCAACGATTGTGAAGGTCAATAAATCCAAAAGGCAATGAGAAAGCCAGAGGAAAATTTGTATATTACCGGTTAATGTTGCTTGTTACATGGAGTATAACAAGGACCAGCTACTCACCACTGACTTAGTGCGTTCTATTAGAGCGATCACCGTGCCCATTAGATTCAAGTCTTTTGCAGGGGCATCAGTGAAAAGGAAGATCTCTGAAGAGGGGGGTGCACCAGTTAAAGCCAACTGTAGAAAGTACAGGGGTTTACAGTCACACTAGCACACCACTACAATGTATTGGGAATACATTCTGTGTTGAACTGGCAGCTGGAATGCAAATTCACAAATCAAATTCATAAATATACAGTGGGGAGAACAAGTATTTGATACACTGCCTGTTTTGCAGGTTTTCCTACTTACAAAGCATGTAGAGGTCTGTAATTTGTATCATAGGTACACTTCAACTGTGAGAGACGGAATCTAAAACAAAAATCCAGAAAATCACATTGTATGATTTTTAAGTAATTAATTTGCATTTTATTGCATGACATAAGTATTTGATACATCAGAAAAGCAGAACTTAATATTTTATACAGAAACCTTTGTTTGCAATTACAGAGATCATATGTTTCCTGTAGTGCTTGACCAGGTTTGCACACACTGCAGCAGGGATTTTGGCCCACTCCTCCATACAGACCTTCTCCAGATCCTTTAGGTTTCGGGGCTGTCGCTGGGCAATACGGACTTTCAGCTCCCTCCAAAGATTTTCTATGGGTTCAGGGCTGGAGACTGTCTAGGCCACTCCAGGACCATGAGATGCTTCTTACGGAGCCACTCCTTAGTTGCTCTGGCTGTGTGTTTCGGGTCGTAGTCATGCTGGAAGACCCAGCCACGACCAATCTTCAATGCTCTTACTGAGGGAAGGAGGTTGTTGGCCAAGATCTCGCGACACATGGCCCCATCCATCCTCCCCTCAATACGGTGCAGTCGTCCTGTCCCCTTTGCAGAAAAGCATCCCCAAAGAATGATGTTTCCACCTCCATGCTTCACAGTTGGGATGGTGTTCTTGGGGTTGTACTCATCCTTCTTCTTCCTCCAAACACGGCGAGTGGAGTTTAGACCAAAAAGCTCTATTTTTGTCTCATCAGATCACATGACCTTCTCCCATTCCTCCTCTAGATCATCCAGATGGTCATTGGCAAACTTCAGACGGGCCTGGACATGCACTGGCTTGAGCAAGGGGACCTTGCGTGCGCTGCAGGATTTTAATTCATGACGGCGTAGTGTGTTACTAATGGTTTTCTTTGAGACTGTGGTCCCAGCTCTCTTCAGGTCATTGACCAGGTCCTGCCGTGTAGTTCTGGGCTGATCCTTCACCTTCCTCATGATCATGTATGCCCCACGAGGTGAGATCTTACATGGAGCCCCAGACTGAGGGTGATTGACCGTCATCTTCAAACTTCTTACATTTTCTAATAATTGCGCCAACAGTTGTTGCCTTCTCACCAAGCTGCTTGCCTATTGTCCTGTAGCCCATCCCAGCCTTGTGCAGGTCTACAATTGTATCCCTGATGTCCTTACACAGCTCACTGGTCTTGGCCATTGTTGAGAGGTTGGAGTCTGTTTGATTGAGTGTGTGGACAGGTGTATTTTATACAGGTAACGAGTTCAAACAGGTGCAGTTAATACAGGTAATGAGTGGAGAACAGGCGGGCTTCTTAAAGAAAAACTAACAGGTCTGTGAGAGCCGGAATTCTTACTGGTTGGTAGGTGATCAAATACTTATGTCATGCAATAACATGCAAACTAATTACTTAAAAATCATACAATGTGATTTTTGTTTTAGATTCCGTACCTATGATTAAATTACAGACCTCTACATGCTTTGTAAGTAGGAAAACCTGCAAAATCAGCAGTGTATCAAATACTTGTTCTCCCCACTGTACATATATACAGTCTTATTTTGGTTGTACATGCCTCTCCAACACTACAGGTTTGTCAGTCACTGTACCTGAAGTCCTGATAGACTCATCTCCGGGATATCCCCTCCTCCATCAGCATTCAGTGCATTGATCTGGGCCTTAAAGACTTGTGGGTCTGTGGTCCGCATCAGGGGCCCAAAGTCTTGTGGCACAAAAATAATAGGAAAGGACAAGGTCCATGTCACAGGCGTTGTCCATGTCATGTGTGTAGGATGGACATGGGAGGACATTCTGGACAGGTGGATGCAGCCAGGAGAGTGGAGGCAGCAGGTAAAGGGAGCCAGTGATACGAGGCGTTGTCCATGTCATGTGTGTAGGATGCCGAAACGTTGGTAAATACCCATTAAATTGCAGGGAGATAATACATGGAGTGTGCGATTTTCTTTATTTTGATCGTTTATAGTTTATTCGCCGTTAGTCAGCACCTCCACACAAACTGTTTTCTGGGTGTGCGTTTTTTTATACACGTTATCCATTATCCGTGTCATA
The DNA here is from genome assembly GCF_034236695.1 of Oncorhynchus nerka. Lineage (NCBI taxonomy): Eukaryota > Metazoa > Chordata > Actinopteri > Salmoniformes > Salmonidae > Oncorhynchus > Oncorhynchus nerka. The sequence goes on along the minus strand of NC_088405.1, from coordinate 96,555,229 downwards.
GAAGGAGGCCTTTTCAAACTATTTAACCTTATTTATTACTTTAGCAAACATATCATGACATTAGTGATCTGTTACATTTGTTAACGTCTAAATCAACATTTGGCCCATTTAAGCAGCGTGCGTCCCTCCTACAGACAAGGGGAGAAGGCCTATGTGAAGGAATCATTTTTTTCCTTTTGAACATATGCAATGTGTCTGCCTCCGATGTAAAACAAATGTTTGACTTCCACACAAAATGACTTCATTACCTGTTTTAGATTTAAGGAAGTGTGTAGGTCGCATTCTTTATCATAGAGCTATGAAAGCTATGTATTAAGATCCGCCTTTTCGAGACAAAATCAGTGATTGCTTTGCCTTGTCTGTGGCGTGAAGCAGTCCAGCTGGATAAATGTTTTTCGAAGGACCGCCCCTTTGACGTACCGTTGCAGTGAAGTGATATAAATGGATGTAATGATGCAGCCGACCACCAGAGGGAGGCAAATACACATTTATTCAACAGAGGACATTTACACGGTCCTAGGAAGGTCTGCTGTCTTCTGATTTTTAAAACGGTGGATAATCAATAAAATAAGTAATGTAAACATTTTTGAAAGAAATTATTCGAGTGATGATACCGTTCGATACTCATCCCATCTCTCACCTGGGTCATTGAAGGGGACCAAGATATAGACTGAGGGCTCGTCTGGCGTTCCTCTCTTGCTGTCAATTATGAACGATGTCGTCTCCCTTACTGCTGCAATGTCGTCCGACATGCTGCCGGTGGTGTCGATCACAAAACACAGAGCTCTAGATCCATTCTTAGAGATCCCCATCATCCTGAGAGAGTGAGAAAAAGAGGGAGGGTGAGAGAGTGAGAGAAAGAAGAATAGTGAGAAAGAGAGAGAGGGAGAGGGAGAGGAATCTCATTATGTGTTGGGCAGTGCAAAAGTTGTTGGACATGTGCAGCAGGGGCAGAGGCAGATAAATGGGCTTGAAGAAAAGGACTAGGGCTAGGATGGACTCTAAGTTGGGTTCAGGATTTGTTGGTCGATGGGCCCTGGCTATCCCACGAACATCAGTTTCCAGCGACAGTTTCCGGCGGAGGGCGGCATGCGAAGGAGGAAGGCGAAACTCATCATCCCTCTGGACAGTTGGAGGGTTTGAGTTTGTTTTGCCTGTCGGAAGGCCTGGCTTGGAGGTTGCACACTTGCCACAGGAGAGGAGCCCGAAGGGCGTGGCATGCCGGTCACTGGAAAAGAAAGGCCTGGGTGTTGCACGCTGACCACTGGAGAGGAGCCCGAAGGGCGTGGCATGCCGGTCACTGGAAAAGAAAGGCCTGGGTGTTGCACGCTGACCACTGGAGAGGAGCCCGAAGGGCGTGGCATGCCGGTCACTGGAAAAGAAAGGCCTGGGTGTTGCACGCTGACCACTGGAGAGGAGCCCGAAGGGCGTGGCATGCTGGTCACTGGAAAAGAAAGGCCTGGGTGTTGCACGCTGACCACTAGAGAGGAGCCCGAAGGGCGTGGCATGCTGGTCACTGGAAAAGAAAGGCCTGGGTGTTGCACGCTGACCACTGGAGAGGAGCCCGAAGGGCGTGGCATGCTGGTCACTGGAAAAGAAAGGCCTGGGTGTTGCACGCTGACCACTGGAGAGGGAAGGCCCTGGGGGGAAGCGCTGGCCAATGGAGGAGGAAGGGCCTGGTGTGGGACACTGGCCAATGGAGGAGGAACGGCCTGGTGTGGGACACTGGCCAATGGAGGAGGAAGGGCCTGGTGTGGGACACTGGCCAATGGAGGAGGAAGGGCCTGGTGTGGGACACTGGCCACTTTAGATGGTAGACCTGGAGGTTGTGGCTCTCTGGCCACTAGAAGGGGTTGCTTGATTGCTGGAGCTGGGATGACATCTTGGACCAGAGCTGGATAGGTGGCCCACTGGATCGGAGACGAATTTGTGGCTCCCTGTTGTTTGCCTGTATTGTCTGATTGGTTGTTGATGTCTGTTAACATCTCTAGGAGGAGCTGGCATTGAAAGGGGCTGAAGAGTTCTTCCTGTGTTCTGTGTGTGTTTTGAAGGCACTTGAAGGCACTTGACCCCTGCACCTTTTCTGGTAGGTTGTCTGGTTCCATGGCAGCAGTTTTATCCGGCTCGAAGGGCCATGAAGCCATGATGAAAATAATTAGCCAAGGGTGGACTGTAAAGTTCGGTTCGGGACTGTTTATACCGGAGATGGAGCAGGAATCTAATACTTGATTTTATTGCACACACAGATAAATAGATCTGTATCTCATCCTGAGAGAGTGAGAGAAAGAAGAAGAGCGAGAAAGAGAGGGAGAGGGAAGGAATCTCATTATTTGTTGTGCAGTGCAAAAGTTGTTGCACATGTGCAGAAGGGGCAGAGGCAGATAAATGGGCTTGAAGAAAAGGACTAGGGCTAGGAAGTTAGGTTCAGGATTTGTTGGTCAATGGGCCTTGGCTATCCCACGGAACATCAAATGTGGAGTTTCCAGCGGAGGTCGGCATGCTCCAAAGGCCACAGAAGGAGGAAGGCGAACTCGTCATCCCGCTGGACAGTTGGAGGGTTTTGGTTTGTCTTGCCGGCCAGAAGGCCTGGGGTTGAAATGATGGCCACCAGGGGGCATCTTGGAGGTTGCACACTTGCCACAGGAGATTTACCCGAAGGGCCTGGCACGCTGGTCACACAAGAGGAAATGCACGGATGTGGCGCGCTGACCACTTGAGAGGGCAGCGACGCTCCCCATCCAACCTGACAGAGCTTGAGAGGATCTGCAGAGAAGAATGGGAGAAACTCCCCAAATACAGGTGTGACAAGTTTGTAGCATCATACCCAGGAAGACTCCAGGCTGTAATCGCTGCCAAATGTGCTTCAACAATGTGCTGAGTAAAGGGTCTGAATATTTATGTTAATGTGATATAAGTCTCTAAAAACCTGTTTTAACTTTGTAATTATGGTGTATTGTGTGTAGATTTGTGATGGGAAAAAAAACAATGTAATCAATTTTGGAATAAAGCTGTAACGTAACAAAATGTGGAAAAAGTAGGGTCTGAATACTTTCCAAACGCACTGTACAGATCTTAGCCGGATGCCATGACCTTTCACAACAGTGCTTATATGATCAAGTACAATTCCCCACCGTAGGAAGTCTGTGTCCCCGGCAGCCCCTCTGATGTCCTCCAGCAGCTGACTGGTTGCAGCCACGGCCACCTCTGCAGCTGCAGTGTGCCAGTTGCCGTGGTTGGACTCAAGCGAGTCCTTGTTGATCCCACCTGTAGGCTCCTGCCTGCTTGTCTGGTCCAATAATCCCCCATGGCTGCATTTCCCTGCCAACCAATAGAGATTATCAGGACAATACAACTGGTCACTTACAACTGCAGTCAGGATCTTGTATGTTATTACATTGATGTTTATTCTCAGACCGTCAGTCAGTATGCTACTACCCTGGTCCTACAGATGCCATATCTTAATTTGATCATATTTTTGTTGCAGGAATTTTCCATGCAAACTTGTAGAGTTTTCAAGATTTAAAAAAGCTTCTAAAGTTTGTAATTTCCAATTTCCAACGTAACCCCTAAAAAAATATACATATATATAATTATAATCCACATAAATAATGAACATTTCCTGTTTCTGCAGGATTATTTTCCTGCTGTGAGAAACCGGGTCAAATTAAGATGAGACATCATAAGGACTATTTTGTAAGTGTTTTAGCTAACTTCTCATTTTTCTGTTGAGGAGCTGTAGTATAAAGCACATTTGACCAAAGCACATAGAGACATGAAACTAGGTTTGTATGCTATTGATATACTACCTCCGGTCAATTCACGGTGTAAATCCTATAAAAATCATATTAGTGACTGACTCTACCTTTTGGTTTGGTGGAAAAAAAAGGTACAAGGCCAAAATATCCCGAGGTCAGCATCTTGTCTCTGATGATGTTTTCTAGGATGTTGTTCTGACAGTCTTTACCGACACAGCTCCGACATGTGGGAGTGTCCTTATCTGGTGGATAGAGGTTTCACAATATAAACTACATCCTGGTACTTTACTACACAACACTACGTGATCTAAAATAATGTTGATGTAAAACACCATTACATCACCTCTACTAGGGCAGTATGTTGTGACTACATAAGGCACCATTACATCACCTCTACTAAGGCAGTATGTTGTGACTACATAAGGCACCATTACATCACCTCTACTAAGGCAGTATGTTGTGACTACATAAGGCACCATTACATCACCTCTACTAAGGCAGTATGTTGTGACTACATAAGGCACCATTACATCACCTCTACTAGGGCAGTATGTTGTGACTACATAAGGCACCATTACATCACCTCTACTAGGGCAGTATGTTGTGACTACATAAGGCACCATTACATCACCTCTACTAAGGCAGTATGTTGTGACTACATAAGGCACCATTACATCACCTCTACTAAGGCAGTATGTTGTGACTACATAAGGCACCATTACATCACCTCTACTAGGGCAGTATGTTGTGACTACATAAGGCACCATTACATCACCTCTACTAGGGCAGTATGTTGTGACTACATAAGGCACCATTACATCACCTCTACTAAGGCACATAAGTATCACCTCTACTAGGTGACTACATAAGGCACCATTACATCACCTCTACTAGGGCAGTATGTTGTGACTACATAAGGCACCATTACATCACCTCTACTAGGGCAGTATGTTGTGACTACATAAGGCACCATTACATCACCTCTACTAGGGCAGTATGTTGTGACTACATAAGGCACCATTACATCACCTCTACTAGGGCAGTATGTTGTGACTACATAAGGCACCATTACATCACCTCTACTAAGGCAGTATGTTGTGACTACATAAGGCACCATTACATCACCTCTACTAGGGCAGTATGTTGTGACTACATAAGGCACCATTACATCACCTCTACTAAGGCAGTATGTTGTGACTACATAAGGCACCATTACATCACCTCTACTAAGGCAGTATGTTGTGACTACATAAGGCACCATTACATCACCTCTACTAGGGCAGTATGTTGTGACTACATAAGGCACCATTACATCACCTCTACTAAGGCAGTATGTTGTGACTACATAAGGCACCATTACATCACCTCTACTAGGGCAGTATGTTGTGACTACATAAGGCACGGGTAAAGAGGCGGAGAAGGAATATGTTGGAGTGGGGTCCACGTCCCGCGCCAGAGCCGCCACCGTGGACAGACACCCAACCTGACCCTCCCCTATAGGTTTAGGTTTTGCAGCCGGAGTCCGCACCTTTGGGGTGGGGGGTACTGTCATGTTCTGACCTTAGTTCTTTCATTATATCTTTGTTTTAGTGTGGTCAGGGCGTGAGTTGGGTGGGTTGTCTATGTTAGTTTTTCTATGATTTGCTATTTCTGTGTTTGGCCTGGTATGGTTCTCAATCAGAGGCAGCTGTCAATCAGACCGCTTGTCTCTTCAAATTAACATTCAACCTACATGTTTTAGTTGGCAAATAGCCATCTATCTTCAAACTACTCTGTACTCAATGAGCCATCTTCAAACTCATTCAGACATTTTCAAACTACTCCCCCTCGTTAACATACACACCCAGACGCATGCCCTCGCAATACCTGCAACAGGGCCGATGTCTGACACGTCTGATCTGATGAGATTGGAATGGGGAAATCTGTTACCCAGTTCTATCCAGTTACTGTGACTGTAGAAGTCCTGAAAACATAACAATGACAAGTTGTTTAAAATGACAAAGGCCATGTTATTAATTTATTAATGAGAATAAAACATTTTTAAATGCTTTTAGCAAAACTAATATTTCAACAAAAGCACTCTCTCTTGTCTTGTGGAGTAAGGAGAACATGAAAAGCATTTAAATCACCTGTAAGGTGTGTAGAATGTCTCCCAGCTTCTGTCTTGCTGCCTCAAAGTTCCCTTGTTTGATGCTGGCTTTGACAGAGGTCATTCCATCTTTGATGAGTTTCCACCCCTCGGTGAATCTCTCCCCATCAAAGTGATATTCTTCATTGAACATGTGACGGAAGTCAACTCCGGCATTTCTCCAGATGACGTCTGATATGGCACTCTGGAAACTCTTAGCAGAGCCTGATGAGGAGCAGGCTAGAGCCAGAGACTCTGCAGTCAGGGGTCCGGGCTACACACACACACACACACACACACACACACACACACACACACACACACACACACACACACACACACACATTTTAATAATTAATACATTATTCTACTATACTATATACGGTACTACATTAGAAAACATAACACCAATACTTTCTTTAAAATTATTAATGAATTAAAATGATAAATATAAAACAGTGACAGTATATGAGTCTGATGTGGTTTTTAGTTATGTGGCTTTAGTTTACCTACCGGCAGAGTGAAGTCTCTTCCCTCAACAGAGGCCAGTTGCATGCACACCTTCGCCGTGGTCTGTAAGATGGCTTCCCTGGTGATCTCCAGGTGGTCCATGGAGCTGCCTGAGAAGAGCACCAGGAACCCCTGGACCCCTGTCTGCAAGAGGAGGAGAGAGACAACGGCCAGGACTGATGACATCATAAACCTGTCTTTGGGATGGAGAGGACAGTCAACATGACTTATCATAATATTATAGTTTAATCATACAAGTGCCTTCAGAAAGTTTTCACAACCCTTGACCACATTTTGTTTTCTTACAACCTGAATTTAAGGATGGATCAAATTAGATTTCTTGCCATTGACCACTCCACACTATTCACTCCACTCCACACTATTCACTCCACTCCACACTATTCACTCCACTCCACACTATTCACTCCACTCCACACTATTCACTCCACTCCACACTATTCACTCCACTCCACTCCACACTATTCACTCCACTCCACACTATTCACTCCACTCCACACTATTCACTCCACTCCACACTATTCACTCCACTCCACACTATTCACTCCACTCCACTCCACACTATTCACTCCACTCCACACTATTCACTCCACTCCACTCTAGTCACTTGGTCTGCTCATAGTTGACACAGACAATTCCCCATAATGTCAAAGTGGATTTTTTTAAACATATAATTATTCAACACCTTTTTTATGGTGTTATTATTTTATTTATTGTATTTATTATTTATTTATGCCTAAATAAGTTCATGATTAAACATGTGCTTAACAAGTCTCATGTGTTGCAATAATAGTGTTTAACATGATTTTTGAATGACTACCTCATCTCTGTACCCCACTCATACAATTATCTGTAAGGTCCCTCATCTCTGTACCCCCACACATACAATTATCTGTAAGGTCCCTCAGTCGAGCAATGAGATTCACACACAGATTAAACCACAAAGGACCAGGGAGGTTTTCAAATGCTTCGCAAAGAAGGGTATCTATTGGTAGATGGGTATACATTTAAAAAAAGAAGTCATTGAATATCCCTTTGAGCAAAGTGAAGTTATTAATTACACTTTGGATGATGTATCAATACACCCAGTCATTACAAAGATACAGACGTCCTTCCTAACTCAGTTGCCGGAGAGGAAGGAAACTGCTCAAGGATTTCACCATGAGACCAATGGTGACTTAAAAACAGTTACAGAGTTTAATGGCTGTGATAGGAGAAAATGGAGGATGGCTCAACAACATTGTAGTTACTACACAATACTAAACCTAATTGACAGAGTGAAACGAAGGAAGCCTGTACAGAATAAAAATACTCCAAAACATTCATCCTGTTTGCAAAAAGGCACTAACTGTACAAAATGTGAGAAAGCAATTCACTTTTTGTTCTGAATACAGTGTTTTGCTTGGGGCAAACCAATACAACACATTACTGAGTAATGCTTAGTGTGCTTGAGCACAGGGACTATGGTGGTCTGCTTGAAACATGTCAGTATTATGGTACCATTCACCATATTTTCAATTATAGTGGTGGCTGCATCATGTTATGGGTAAGCTTGTGATCGTTAAGGACTGGGGGGGTTTTTCAGGGTGGAAAAGAAACGGAATGGAGCTACGCACGGACAAAATCCTAAAAGAAAACCTGGTCTGATTTCAGCAAGATACTGTGTAATGCTCCGGGTGTCGTGGGTGTGGAGTCAAACGCAGGAGACAGAGAGTGCAATGCTGTGCTCTTTAAGGGTCACAATAATAACGGCCCCAAACACGGGGAATGAAAAATGTACAACTGAAAAATGCACGACCAGGAACACACACGTTCCTCTACCACAGAGCCGAAGGTTACAATGAATAATCCCGCACAACAAACAGGCGGGCCGGCTGTCTAAAGAAGCCCAACTAATCATCACCAACAGGTGCTACCAATAAACATACAAGGAGGGGGAGGAAAGACAATCAGTGGCAGCTAATAGGCCGGTGACGACGACCGCCGAGCGCCACCCGACCGGGAAGGGAAGCCACCCTCGGTCGGACTCGTGACATACTGGGAGATTAATTCACCTTCAACAGGACAATAAACTAAAACACAAGGCCAAATCTACATTGGAGTTGGTTACCAAGAAGACAGTGAATGTTCCTGAGTTTCCGAGTTACAGGTTTGACGTAAATCTGCTTGAAAGTCTATGGCAAGACTTGAAAATGGTTGTCTAGCAATGATCCACAACCAATTTGACAGAGCTTGAATAATTTTGAAAAAAATAAATGGGCAAATATTGCACAACCCAGGCATGGAAAGCTCTTTGAGACTTACTCAGAAAGACTCACAGTTGATCGGAAACATGTAAATGATATTCTATCTTCACAACAAATAACTGTCGGACATCTTCTAATTATCTTCTACATGGAATACAATAAATTCACTTTTCCTCAATAGAGTTTGAAATTACACACAGCACTAGAATATGAGCCCATTTAAACTCTAAATATTAGCAAAATATAATATCCATTTATACACTGAATGAGTCTTAATAAGCTTTAATTTGTGCAATTTACTTTGTGCAGCAAAGTATACCTTCTAAATGTGTTCCAATCAGTCAATATGTTTTTCCAAGGACACCTGAGCTGTCACACCCAGACCCAACACAGTGCTCCCATCCGTTTCTTTCCAGCCTTCACAACTACTGCCCACATGCCCTTATCAACCAAACAGCTCATTTGACTACAAAGATCAACAAACTGACCAGTGCCTACCTTGTTATGCCACAGGATCAGACGTATGTCTCCTATGAAGTGATCTGATTCACACAGATGATGGGTCTCTTTATACAACACAACAAGGAAGTGCCGTGCCAACATGATCTACATGAAACCTTTCACTGTTCTCACCTGTTGCATTGACATGATAACTGTTGACAGTGGAAATATATTTTCATTGTTTTATTGTTCTTGTTCCTATGAAGAGTCACAACTGCCATCAGGATCTTGTATGTTATTACATTAATGTTTCTTCTCTGCCAGTCAGTATGCTACTAGCCTGGTCCTACAGATGCTGTATCTTAATTTGCAGTGCTAGGAACATTATAGGGAAAGTAACGGTAACAGCATATGAACAGTATAGGAACAGGAACAGCATATGAACAGTATAGGAACAGGAACAGCATATGAACAGTATAGGAACAGGAACATCATATGAACAGTATAGGAACAGGAACATCATATGAACAGTATAGGAACAGGAACAGCATATGAACAGTATAGGAACAGGAACAGCATATGAACAGTATAGGAACAGGAACAGCATATGAACAGTATAGGAACAGGAACAGCATATGAACAGTATAGGAACAGGAACAGCATATGAACAGTATAGGAACAGGAACAGCATATAAACAGTATAGGAACAGGAACAGCATATGAACGCGAACAGTATAGGAACAGCATAGGAACAGTATAGGAACAGCATATGAACACTATAGGAACAGGAACAGCATAGGAACAGTATAGGAACAGGAACAGCATATGAACACTATAGGAACAGGAACAGCATAGGAACAGTATAGGAACAGGAACAGCATATGAAGTCGCTCTGGATAAGAGCGTCTGCTAAATGACTTAAATGTAAATGTATAGGAACAGGAACAGCATATAAACAGTATAGGAACAGGAACAGCATATGAACAGTATAGGAACAGGAACAGCATATGAACAGTATAGGAACAGGAACAGCATATAAACAGTATAGGAACAGGAACAGCATATGAACAGTATAGGAACAGGAACAGCATATGAACAGTATAGGAACAGGAACAGCATATAAACAGTATAGGAACAGGAACAGCATATGAACAGTATAGGAACAGGAACAGCATATGAACAGTATAGGAACAGGAACAGCATATAAACAGTATAGGAACAGGAACAGCATATGAACAGTATAGGAACAGGAACAGCATATAAACAGTATAGGAACAGGAACAGCATATGAACATTATAGGAACAGGAACAGCATATGAACAGTATAGGAACAGGAACAGCATATGAACAGTATAGGAACAGGAACAGCATATGAACAGTATAGGAACAGGAACAGCATATGAACAGTATAGGAACAGGAACAGCATATAAACAGTATGGGAACAGGAACAGCATATGTACGCGAACAGTATAGGAACAGCATAGGAACAGTATAGGAACAGCATATGAACACTATAGGAACAGGAACAGCATAGGAACAGTATAGGAACAGGAACAGCATATGAACACTATAGGAACAGGAACAGCATAGGAACAGTATAGGAACAGGAACAGCATATGAAGTCGCTCTGGATAAGAGCGTCTGCTAAATGACTTAAATGTAAATGTATAGGAACAGGAACAGCATATAAACAGTATAGGAACAGGAACAGCATATGAACAGTATAGGAACAGAAACAACATATGAACAGTATAGGAACAGGAACAGCATATACACAGTATAGGAACAGGAACAGCATATGAACAGTATAGGAACAGGAACAGCATATAAACAGTATAGGAACAGGAACAGCATATGAACAGTATAGGAACAGGAACAGCATATGAACAGTATAGGAACAGGAACAGCATATGAACAGTATAGGAACAGGAACAGCATATGAACAGTATAGGAACAGGAACAGCATAGGAACAGTATAGGAACAGGAACAGCATATAAACAGTATAGGAACAGGAACAGCATATGAACAGTATAGGAACAGGAACAGCATATGAACAGTATAGGAACAGGAACAGCATATGAACAGTATAGGAACAGGAACAGCATATAAACAGTATAGGAACAGGAACAGCATATGAACAGTATAGGAACAGGAACAGCATATGAACAGTATAGGAACAGGAACAGCATATGAACAGTATAGGAACAGGAACAGCATATGAACAGTATAGGAACAGGAACAGCATATGAACAGTATAGGAACAGGAACAGCATATGAACAGTATAGGAACAGGAACAGCATATGAACAGTATAGGAACAGGAACAGCATATGAACAGTATAGGAACAGGAACAGCATATTACCAGTATAGGAACAGGAACAGCATATAAACAGTATAGGAACAGGAACAGCATATGAACAGTATAGGAACAGGAACAGCATATGAACAATATAGGAACAGGAACAGCATATGAACAGTATAGGAACAGGAACAGCATATGAACAGTATAGGAACAGGAACAGCATATGAACAGTATAGGAACAGGAACAGCATATGAACAGTATAGGAACAGGAACAGCATATGAACAGTATAGGAACAGGAACAGCATATGAACAGTATAGGAACAGGAACAGCATATGAACAGTATAGGAACAGGAACAGCATATGAACAGTATAGGAACAGGAACAGCATATAAACAGTATAGGAACAGGAACAGCATATGAACGCGAACAGTATAGGAACAGTATAGCAACAGGAACGGTATAGGAATAGGAACATGATAGGAACACAAACAGTATAGGAACAGCAATTGGACAGTATAGGACAGGAACATTATAGGAACAGTACAAGGACAGTATAGAAACAGGAATGGTATAAGAACAGCATAGGAACATGAATAATATAGGAACAGCAAAGGGACAGTATAGGAACAGCATAGTACGCCCAATTTTTCAGTTTTTGACTTGTTAAAAAAGTTTGAAATATCCAATAAATGTCGTTCCACTTCATGATTGTGTCCCACTTGTTGTTGATTCTTCACAAAAAATACAGTTTTATATCTTTATGTTTGAAGCCTGAAATGTGGCAAAAGGTCGCAAAGTTCAAGGGGGCCGAATACTTTCGCAAGGCACTGTACATTTTACAGACACAGTATAATTTACAATAGTTATCTTTTGTTTGTTTTTAGTCCCCTCCTTCAGCTCCACTCAACCCCTCCCATTTATCTCTGAACACCATCCAGTCCCATCCTTCAGCTCCATTCAACCCCTCCCATCTATCTCTGAACACCATCCAGTCCCCTCCTTCAGCTCCATTCAACCCCTCCCATCTGTCTCTGAACACCATCCAGTCCCATCCTTCAGCTCCATTCAACCCCTCCCATCTATCTCTGAACACCATCCAGTCCCCTCCTTCAGCTCCATTCAACCCCTCCCATCTATCTCTGAACACCATCCAGTCCCCTCCTTCAGCTCCATTCAACCCCTCCCATCTATCTCTGAACACCATCCAGTCCCCTCCTTCAGCTCCATTCTACCCCTCCCATCTGTTTCTGAACACCATCCAGTCCCCTCCTTCAGCTCCATTCAACCCCTCCCATCTATCTCTGAACACCATCCAGTCCCATCCTTCAGCTCCATTCAACCCCTCCCATCTGTCTCTGAACACCATCCAGTCCCATCCTTCAGCTCCATTCAACCCCTCCCATCTATCTCTGAACACCATCCAGTCCCATCCTTCAGCTCCATTCAACCCCTCCCATCTATCTCTGAACACCATCCAGTCCCCTCCTTCAGCTCCATTCAACCCCTCCCATCTGTCTCTGAACACCATCCAGTCCCATCCTTCAGCCCCATTCAACCCCTCCCATCTATCTCTGAACACCATCCAGTCCCATCCTTCAGCCCCATTCAACCCCTCCCATCTGTCTCTGAACACCATCCAGTCCCATCCTTCAGCCCCATTCAACCCCTCCCATCTGTCTCTGAACACCATCCAGTCCCATCCTTCAGCCCCATTCAACCCCTCCCATCTATCTCTGAACACCATCCAGTTTAGATTTCTTTTTGCCATATATTTTTCAACTGTGATGTTTCACAAAAGTTCTGAACCTTTTTATTCTCATAATTTCTATAGATTGTAAATTAAAGATACCATTTTTTGCTAAGATTATTATAATATTATTTATCGATTGACTATAACTTTTTAAATCACCCAGCGGTGTGATTTGCAGAGTTAGCTTCAGATAAATGTTGCGATTCTTCAGCCAATTTTGGTCTTTAATGCCGACAGACAAGTTCCTTACTTACCTTCCACTTGCCTCTTCCATTTTTGCAGTAATGCTGGAGTTAGTTTGTTGTAATTTTGGGTAGAGCAGACATTTCCATATATGTTTGTTAGCTACATGTGTGACAAACCTCCACCAGTCCTATTTATGATATCATCTACAAAGATTATACCTTTTTTTAAATCCCCAAATATATATATATATTTTTTAAATCAATTAGTGTTTTTGAGTTTTACCATAATATTTCTTTCTGGTGGATTAAACTGATATTGCAGCCAACTTTCTACCGAAATTGAAAGATTGTTATCTGAATAAAGGGGAAAAGGCCATTCTTGAACATGGGGTGAGATATTCTTACTAATCTGCTAGAGAAGCAGGAAGTGGCGTGCCACCATGGTTTACAAGAAACCTTTCACTGTCGTCACGTGTTGCTTTGGCATGATATCTTTTTACAGTGGAAATATCTTTTGTTTTCATTGTTCTGGTTCATAAGAAGAGTCACGTACAACTGCCATCAGGTTTCTTCTCTGCCAGTCAGTATGCTATTAGCCTGGTCCTACAGATGCTGTATCGTAATTTGATCATCCTGTTGTTGCAGGAATTTTTCTGAACAGCAGGAAAGACAAACTTGTAGTGTATTCAAGGCTTCTAAAGTTTGTAATTTCAAATCTCAGACTTGATTTTCCTTTACGAAATATGTATCAACCCCTACAAACAAATGTCAATTCATTATAATTCACGTAGTAATTCACATTTCCTGTTGCTGCAGGATTATTTTCCTGCTGTGAGAAATTGGGTCAAATTAAGATACAATATCTTTAGGTCAGTTCTGACATAACACTACTTGTATTTTTCCTTACGTTGTCCCTGATTGAGAACCATATTTAGGTAGCCTGTTTTCTATTGTGTTTCGTGGGTGATTATTTTCTGTTTTATTGTTGTGTGTCTGCAACAGCCAGTACTGTTTTCGGTCGTTCTCTTTGTTAGTTGTGTTATCTCCGTGTTCATTTAATAAATATGGACACATACCACGCTGCACCTTGGTCCTCACCTTCTTCCACCAACGACGGCCGTTACAGCACCATTGCATCACCTCTACTAGGGCAGTATGTTGTATAAGGAAATATTTAACCAACAGCCTGTTGTCTCTGTATAATGAGCAACAGAAATGTCATTTTCCGTACAGCATAACATGACTCTATTTTGGCAACCACTAATTCAGGACAAAGAAACTATAACAATTGACATGTGACTGTTTTGTCAGCAGGATAGTGCACTGGTCTGTATCAGTTTGTTGTCCTGAGTTGAGTAAACACTTTCTTTATCTATCTTGGCATCCTCTGCACACTACTCCCTTTGGTAATCACCTACTGATAAATCTATTGAATGTGTTGAATGTTGGTGAACATGAATGTTAAACCCCTGGTCTCTTCAGAGGAACATCAACCTGCATGTTTCAGTTGGCAATTAGTCATCTTCAAACTCATTCAGCCATTTTCAAACTACTCCGCCTCTTTAACACACAACCAGACACACACCATCGCAATACCTGCAACAGGGCCGATGTCTGACACGTCTGATCTGATGAGATTGGAATGGGGAAATCTGTTGCCCAGTTCTATCCAGTTACTGTGACTGTAGAAGTCCTGAAAACATAACAATGACAAGTTGTTTAAAATGACAAAGGCCATGTTATTAATTTATTAATGAGAATAAACCTTTTTTAAATGCTTTTAGCAAAACTAATATTTCATCAAAAGCACTCTCTCTTGTCTTGTGGAGTAAGGAGATAATGCAAACCATCTAAATCACCTGTAAGGTGTGTAACATGTCTCCCAGCTTCTGACTTGCTGCCTCAATGTTCCCTCGCTTGATGCAGACTTTGACAGAGGTCATGCCAATTTCCGCCCCTCCACGAACCTCATCAAAGTGGTACTCTCCATTGAACAGGTGACGGAAGTCAACTCCGGTATTTCTCCAGGTGACATCTAACACACACACACACACACACACACACACACACACACACACACACACACACACACACACACACACACACACACACACACACACACACACACACACACACACACACACACACGCAAACACACACACACACACACACACACACACACGCAAACACACACACACACACACACACACACACACACACACACACACACACACACACACAAACACACACACACACACACACACACACACACACGCAAACACACACACATACACACACACGCAAACACACACACACACACACACACACACACACACACACACACACACACGTTAATAACTAATGAATTATTCTACTATATAGTGTACTACACCAACATAACACCAATACCTTCTTTACTATGACGAAATATAAATATAAAACAGTGTATATGAGTCTGATGTTACTTCGTTTCATGGCTTTAGTTGACTTACCGTCAGAGTGAAGTCTCTTCCCTGGATTGTGCAAATTTGTTCTTTTCAAAATTCTTCAGGCTCTGTGAAATCGGTTGTTGATCAACGCTAGACAACCATTTTCAGGTCCTGCCATACATTTTTATGCAGATTTAACCCGTGTGTTGTCTTAAGGGCCAAAAATACCCGCCACTATGTTTAACAGCAGAGAAAACTCCCCGAAATAATATTTTTTCTACTTGAAATTTGATGGCTTTTCCTAGAGTGACCCCAACGTTAGAAAAATGAAACATCGCCTTTGTTCATATTTCAATGAAAGCTGTACACCACCAGGGTACAAAGATAACACATTTGGAGGGTTTCTGTAAATATGGAGACAACTGGAAAAGGATGGATGAGATTGACCTGCATGCCTACATAGGGCTGCTAATCTTAGTGGGTGTGTATAGGCCCCGAGGCGAGGATACATGTAGTCTCTAGGATGCAGAGAGTGGAAGGGTGATTTTCTGTGCCACGATGCCACTGGAAGTCTTTCACACTTTTTCAAGAATGCTACGATTTGATAACCGTGAGTCAAGACCTGCAAGATGTATGAGACACAAACTGGTGGCCATAAGGGAGGTCTGGGAGGAGTGGGTGGAGCCATAAGAGAGGTCTGGGAGGAGTGGGTGGAGCCATAAGGGAGGTCTGGGAGGAGTGGGTGGAGCCATAAGAGAGGTCTGGGAGCAGTGGGTGGAGCCATAAGAGAGGTCTGGGAGCAGTGGGTGGAGCCATAAGAGAGGTCTGGGAGAAGTGGGTGGAGCGTCTGCCATACCTCTACAACCCTGGGCCTGAAGTAACTTGTTCCATTCAGAGGTATGTTTGGTTTTCTTCATATCTGTAATGTAAGTGATTTTCACTGTTAATTATATTATGTATTGCTGTAATATCATTGATTTATGTGATACTAATTACTGATAGTAATCTCTTTTGTCAAAAGGTCGCTATACTTTCTGGCAGTTGTAGTGAAACGTCAAAGGGATCTCCCTCCTACCCCCCTGGCCCCGTTGTCCCCTCCACCCCTGCCTCAGCCAGACTCAACAGATCTATCAGATTGGGCTCAATCCCCAGCAGAGGATGCCAGTCCACCATCCAACTCAACAGACTGGTATCAAGAGACACCCACCCAGCTAACCGACGACACCCCAGATGAATAGGAGAATCTGCTAGAATCATTGCTACTAGAGTAGAAGGCTCTGTCATAAACGGAAGCCCATATAAGAAATATAATAGTATTTCCTGAGTCTCTGAGGTGATGAGTCATCACTGCCTTTGACAGAGAGGACGAGGAGCGGATCCGATGCAGAGAAACAAAAGGAAAGAAGAAAGAAAAGAGAAATTGCCATTAAATTGGCGCTGCCTTCTTGAATCTTGAATTCATTTAGACAACCATTTGACTTTGAGCCATTAATGCTCGACTCAAATTATCTATAGATTCTAACTTGCTGGAACTCGGGTTCGTGCCGCTTACCTATCGGACAGTTGTACTTGTCGCCATTTGCCCTGTGCTCGGTTTATCTTGATGCAATAATCTCTTAACTGATTGAGCTCAACATTCCGGCTGGGTTTTTTCACCACACAGACACTGCGGTAGATCAACGGTGACTAACTTGAATCTCGAAATTTAAAGTGAAGCACCGATCTCTCATAGGAGGAATCGATACCGAAACTAAATTCCCAGAACTCTGACCGATTGAAACTCTGCTCCTGATCTCGTGGGTCTCCCCATCATCTCTCAAAGGTAATTAAAGAGCTATTATAAGCATTAATATAGAGATAAGTGTCATCATTGTACCAGGTT